>NW_026020285.1:327500-329859 GCF_900185275.1 Solanum verrucosum
TGAACTTGGAACTAATTAGCTTGAATATATAACTAATTAAGTTTAGAAATTATATATGAACTTGAATTGAAACTTGAACTTATTAAACTTGAGAAATATATAATATATATAATATATATATATATATATATATAAACTAATATTCTTGGATATGAAGTTTATATTTAACTAATTTAAGAACTTTTCGTGCTAGGCAACTGAGGAAGCTCAACATGTAAAAAAGTTGATACATGACTATTTTGCTTCTTTCATCAAAGTTGGAGATAAGGTTGGTGCTTCTAAATTTCTCAAGTTCAAGTACAATTGTTTTGAATAATGTGTTTGTGTCCATCTAGTATTAATACTTGGCTTTAATGCTAGTAATTATAATTGATTGTTTGTTAGTATATTATTGTTTTTGTTTGTTGGTTGTGTTATTCAATTGTTAATTTGATTTGATTATTGTTAGTTAGGTATAGATAATTGAAGATTTTTATTTTAAGGTTTTTTTAAAAAGAAATTAGGCATTTTTAAATTGGGCATTGTTAGTTAGTGAAGAATTAGCATTTTTGTATTTTAGAACTAGTTTAAACTTGAGAATATGTAATTTGAGGTTAAATTGAGATTTTTTTGGATTTGATTTTAGGACTAGTTAGTAAAGTGTTAATTTGAAGTTAGAAATTAGTAATTGAAGTGTTATGAGTAGAAGATGAATGTTTGAATGTCATGAACTTAATTAGAATTTGAAGTTGAACTTAGAATTTGAACTTGAACTTGAACTTAGAATTTGAAGTTAAACTTAGAACTTGAACTTGAAATTAAAACTTGAACTTAGAACTTGAACTTAGAATTTGAAGTTAAACTTAGAATTTGAACTTAGAACTTGAACTTGAACTTAGAAGTTGATCTTGAACTTAGAACTTAGAACTTGAACTTGAAATTAGAACTTGAACATGAATTTAGAACTTGAACTTGAACTTAGAACTTAGAACTTAGAACTTGAACTTGAACTTAGAACTTGAACTTGAACTTGAACTTGAACTTGAACTTGAACTTAGAATTTGAAGTTAAACTTAGAATTTGAACTTAGAACTTAGAATTTGAACTGGAACTTAGAACTTGAACTTGAACTTGAACTTGAACTTGAACTTAGAATTTTGAAGTTAAACTTAGAACTTGAACTTGAACTTGAACTTAGAACTTGATCTTGAACTTGAACTTAGAACTTAGAACTTGAACTTGAACTTAGAACTTGAACTTGAAATTAGAACTTGAACATGAATTTAGAACTTGAACTTGAACTTGAACTTGAAACTTGAACTTGAACTTGAACTTGAACTTAGAATTTGAAGTTAAACTTAGAATTTGAACTTAGAAACTTAGAACTTGAACTGGAACTTAGAACTTGAACTTGAACTTGGAACTAGAATGTGAAGTAAACTTAGAATTTGAACTTAGAACTTGAACTTGAACTTGAACTTAGAACTTGATCTTGAACTTGAATGAACTTAGAACTTGAACTTGAACTTAGAACTTGAACTTGATTAGAACTTGAACATGAATTAGAACTTGAACTTGAACTTGACTTGAACTTAGAACTTGAACATGAATTTAGAACTTGAACTTGAACTTGAACTTAGAACTTAGAACTTAGAACTTGAACTTGAACTTGAACTTAGAACTTAGAACTTGAACTTAACTTAGAACTTGAACTTGAAATTAGAACTTGAACAGAATTAAACTTGAATTGAACTTGAACTTAGAACTTAGAACTTGAACTTGAAATAGAACTTGAACATGAATTTAGAACTTGAACTTGAATGAACTTGAACTTAGAACTTAGAACTTGAACTGAACTTGAACTTAGAACTTGAACATGAATTGAACTGAACTTGGAACATTTGAAACTTTGAACTTTGAACTTTGAACTTAGAACTTAGAACTTGAACTTGAACTTGAACTTGAACTTGAACTTAGAACTTGAACTTGAACTTAGAATTTGAAGTTAAACTTAGAATTGAACTTAGAACTTGAACTTAGAACTTAGAACTTGAACTTGAACTTAGAACTTGAACTGAATTAGAACTTGAACTTGAACTTGAACTTAGAACTTGAACATGAATTTAGAACTTGAACTTGAACTTGAACTTGAACTTAGAACTTGAACTTGAACTTGAACTTGAACTTAGAACTTAGAACTTGAACTTGAACTTAGAACTTGAACTTGAAATTAGAACTTGAACATAAACTTAGAACTTGAACTTGAACTTGAACTTAGAACTTAGAACTTGAACTTGAACTTGAACTTGAACTTAGAACTTGAACATGAATTAGAACTTGAACTTGAACTTGAACTTGAACTTAGACTTGAACTTGAAAT
>NW_026020285.1:329959-491589 GCF_900185275.1 Solanum verrucosum
CCGACAAACCACCACTATGAATATGAGTGGTGATATAACGTTTTACCTCACGTTGCCCGAGGACCATCCTATACTTTGCCGTGATATAGGAAGCTAATGATACAACGTTTTACCTCACGTTGCCTGAGGACCATCCTATACCTGGTCTTGATATAGGAAGCTAACTTTACTAAGCGGATCCACTAGCTTATCTTTACGGGTTCATCTAAAAAGTATGACCCGTTAACTCCCATGTTGGCTACATGGTTCTTATGGAGAGTTGAGTTTAATATGAACTCGCGTCCCCAAATCGGTGCTCGATACTACTCCCAAAATGCTTTTAGCTCATAAGTGTTTTAAACACATCTTTCTTTTAAATGAGACAATTACTCAAAAATCTAGCCCAAAGGCTCACTTGGAAACGATGTTCCTTTTTCTTGAAAACTAGCCCTAAGGCTCTTTTGGAATCATAGTTCCTTTCTTACTCAAATGTAAAAACATTTAGAAACTTCTTTGGGAATACATAGTTCCCTAATAGCTTTTGAGAAATGAACTCAACTTACACTCTTGACTTAACTTGAGTCTTGAGACTCTTTACTTAGCTTGAAACTCTAAGCTCTTTACTTGACTTGAAACTTGAGTCTAAAAATTAAGTTAAAACGTTCAATGAAGACTTTTGAAAAGCTTGGAGGACTTGCTTGAACTTACTTCTTAACATGGCTTGACTTGACTCTAACTTCTCTTTAACTTGATACTAACTTGCCTTGAATTGAACTATGGATTCAAGGTATATGATCACACGTATTTGGATGAGTTCGGGATGTTTAGAAACACTTTGGGGTGTTGGAAACAACTAGGGAACATAGGTATAACACCTAGGAACATGCATGAGAAAGCATGGAAGGAAAGAGGGAACATGGCGTCCTTGGCGCTCTGCAAGGCGCGGAGCGCCAGCCCTCGAAGGTCAGAGGTCACCTGCTGGCGCTCTGAGAGGTGCGGCGCCTTAAGGGGAAAACCTCAGAGCCCCTTTTGGGGCGCGCTGGCAGGCGCGACGCGCCGACCCCTTGCCCAGAAAACTCGACTTTTCTCCCTCTTTTCTTCAACTCTAAACCACTCTTACTTCAAGGGCTTCAACCCCAAACACTAAGGATCATCATATCCCTCAACATACCATGGATTACAACTCAAAACACAACCCCATCATGTCCCACAACCAACAATAACTTCAACAACACAACTAGCAACATCAACAACAATTTCAATCTTTTCTCAAATCATAAAATGAGCTTGGTGTGTGGGGGAAAGGATCAACCCACACAAAGAACTCGCATACCTTGAAAGGGATCACCCCCGATGAAAATCCACGTTGATCTTTGACGGAAACTTGTTGATCTCCTCTTTCTCCTCTTCTCCTTCTCCTTCTTCTCTTCTTCTTCTCTAGCCCTAGCTTTTACTCTTTTAAAAATGGGACAAAATGATCCAAAGATCAGCCCTATACAACAATATAATCCCAAAAGAAATGGCTAGGGAAAAGACCAAAATGCCCTTAATTTTCCGGACAGATTTCCCTGCCAACTGCCCAACTTCTAAAGGGCATAACTCGCTCATACGGACTCGGAATTGAGAAAACTCAGCAGCGTTGGAAAGATCATTCCACAAGATTCACAACCATAACTGGAAATACTCCTAAATCATCATGAGCTGGAAGTTATGACTGCTCAAAGTTGGCCAAAAATTCATTTTTTTCCACACTTAGCCAAATTTTCCAGATTTTTTTTAAAAAAAATTCTTTCCAAAAATGACTATTTCCAATTTCCAAGCTTTTTCATAGTTATTTCAACTTGCTGGATGTTACAAAAGGTTTCACAAAAGATTCGTCTGAAAGACAAATCACCAAAATATTTATGGGCCAACACATATGAAAAACTGAGAAAATCGTCTAATTCCTGTAAATGGGCCCCTAAATGCCAAAAAATCACTCTAAAATGGTGAGATTGGCGTACTTCTCCCCCCAACTCCCTACGGATGGTTCCATAAAGGTTTCGCAAAAAATTCATCAGGAAGTCATATCACCAAAATATTCATAGGCTAACACACGAAAAAACTGACAAAATCGTCTAATTCTTGTAAATTGGCCATCAAATGTCCAAAAATCACTCAAAAATGGTGAGATTGTACGTACTGCTCCCCAACTCTCTACGGAGGGTTCCATAAAAGTTTCGTGAAAAATTTGTCTAGAAGTCATATCACCAAACTATTCATATGCTAATACATACGAAAAATTAAGAAAAATCCCTAATTTCTGTAAATTAGTCTCTAAATGCCTTAAAATCATTCTAAAATGCAATTAAATAAGTGGAGTTTGAGAAAAATGATATGTATGAGTCTTATCCTTAGTAATATAAGAAATGCAATTCCTCACTGTGATTTGATGATAGCGAAGTTAATATTCATAATTTTGTCATTAAGAATCGTGTATTTGTAAACCTCAATATATCTATAAAATGAATATATCTTGTTAATTGCAAACAGTTATTCACCATCGTATAATTACTTACCATGGGTACATAAAGTTTCACTGTGAAAATGGTCAAATATGTCATCGAACTTTGAGATTAGACTCATTTATGTCGTCCATTAAAAGTTTAGCTCATTTATGTCATTTCCGTTTGAATAAAAGGTTGATCCATGCCATTATTTTTTAACGAAAAACAGTTTGGTTTTGCAAAACCAATTCTTTACACATGGTCAATTATGATTCGGTCAAGTCATTAATTAAATAAGTTTTTAAAAGCGAAAATGCTCAAATATGTCATCGAACTTTGAGAAACGTTCATTTATGTCATCCGTTAAAAACTTGGCTCACTTATGTCATTTTCAGTTAACAAATAATGGCATGGATGACCCTTTCTCAAACGGAAATGGCATGGATGAGCCAAACTTTTAACGAATGACATAAATAAGTCTTTTCTCAAAGTTCGATGACATATCTAAGCCTTTTCTAATTAAATTTTTAACCAAACTAACACCTAATATTACAAAAAAATCCCTAACTAGGAACACGTGATATATATATTTGCTAGCTTTCACCTCTAATTAAACTCTATGTAAGATTACATGTTCATTTTCACACCTTCTTACTATTTCGAAGAAAAGAAAAAATATGGGGCTGAAAGGCAAGTTGATTGCGTCAATGGAGGTGAAGTGTGGAGGACACTTGATTAATGATATTATACACACCAATACTCATCAAGCAGCCAACATAAGCCCTACTATCAACCATTTCGAGGTTCATGAGGGTGAAATAGGCAAAGTTGGTACGATTATTAACATGAAATATAAGGAAGGTAACATACATTTATCCCCTCTCTCTCTCAATTTGATTTACTTGCATCAATTTTCTATATTTAGGTGTATTTTGTAGAATGAAAATAATTTGTTTGAGAAAATAATCTTCATAAAAAACATAGTTGATGATGTTTGGACAAGAGGGAGTTGCTCGGATGATAAGCATTAATCTGAACGTAGTGAATTCGAGTCACCAAGGGAGGAGGGATAAAAAAAAAATTGTTTGATTTTTGTCAGCTCTTCTTTTGAGATTTTAAAGACTACTCCATTCAGTAAAGATAGACAAACCAATATTCAAGTGCATTAATAGATAATTTTTGGAGAAAAATGAAAATCAGTAAAAGAAATAAATAAAATAAATATAATATTTTGTAAATGCTTTTAAGTCTTTCATGAGGAATTGTGCAGTTGAACTAGGAGTAACACCTTTGTATTTGCTAAATTTAATGAATATAGATGGACAAGAAAAGACTATGAAGTATGAAATTGAAGCCATAGATCGTTACAAGAAATCAATAACCCGGAAAGTGATTGGTGGAGATTTGTTAGATTTCTATGGTTCATTTACGTTCGTATCATCATGTGAACAACAATGGATTACATGGACATTTGAGTATGAAAAGAAAATAGAAAACAACCCAGCGCCCCTTAATTTCTTGGGTTTTATTCTTGATGTGACCAACAATATTGAGGGTCACTTTCTCAAAAAAATAGAAAAATATATTGTTTTATATATGTTTATGGAGAAAATAATCAAAATGGTCCTTCATGTATCAGGATTGCTTTATATTGATCCTTAATATATTTCACATGATCTATATGGTCCTTATTGTATTATAAAAGAAGATCATTTTGATCTTTAGCCCTAAAAACTAACTGAAAAAATAAAAAATGTTAAACTTAACTATTGGTGGGCCCCTTATTCTTCCATCTATCTTGCTCATTTCTTCTCCTTCATCTTCTACTTTTGCCATTTCTTCTGCAAGTAACTATCCCCACCAAAAAAGAACCAAAACCAAGAGAAACCCAGAAAGTAGAACTACCTGATAAGACCATCCTAGCTGATTTCCACGGCCACGAACACCTGATAAGACCATCCTACCTGATAAAGGCACAAAAATGATCAAGAAAGATGAATATACATAAGAACCAAATCTCGATTCTAGTGTCACTGGTACAAGAGCGTCTAAGTATAGAAAGAGACTATCTACAACAAATCTGTCTAGTCAAAATACAACATAAATAGGCAGAATGAAAAAGGGAAAGATGCAAGTCTCTAGACGGCAAGAGCTCACCACGATCCAATCAACAACGACCATGGGAGATCAGAAAGCAGCGAGGGTGACTCGTACAACGTGCATCAGAAAAAAATTTAGAAGTGCAATATGAGTACCAAAACACAAGTAACTAGAAGGCATCATAGGCCGACCCGAGCTCAGATAAAAAACATATAAATATAAGAGTCGATAGTGCTATAACTCAGCGAATTCATCTACTATAGTCATACACAAGTACCGATAATGGAGATGAGTGAAATGAACATGGATAGCTTATTATGACATTTACCTCTTGGCTCAGCAACTTCCCAAGGCAGCAAAAGAACCTTTCATTCTTAATAAGAGATAAGTCCAGAGTATAAGGTTTAAAGTTGATAAGACATTTTTTTGTTGGTTAGTCTTCTCTTCTTGTTGTAGTAATGATGGGTAGTAATTTGGTTTTTATGCTATTAGCCCATTTTTTATGGATAGTTTCTGTCCATGTGTTGCAATTAAATCTTTGGATCTATTAGCCCATTTTTTATGGATAATTTCTATCCATGTGTTGCAATTAAATCTTTGGATGATATATGCAACACATCCACTGTTACTGAAAAATTTATAAAAAATAAATAAATAAGTTGAATTATTGAGTTATAAGGAAGATAAGTTTGACTATATATGGACATTTTTTTATGAAGACAAACTTGTATCAGGGATTTGATAATTCCAACGGGTTCAAAACGTGCTTTATGATTAGTTTGTGTTTAGATGATCTTTATTATTATTATTATTATTATTATAATAATAATATTATTATGATTATAATATTATTATTATTATTATTATTATTATGATGATTATTATTATCTAAAAGCACTTGCACTACACAAAACATAATAATTCAATGGCAATTAGTTAACGGTATTAAATTACCGTTAAATATGCATTTTTAGAGGTAATTAAAAATTCTTGTAAATCTCTCTAAAGCAACTATAGTGACATTGAATCAAATGATAATTAATTAATGTCGGTAAAAAACCTTAACACTATTTGTTAATGTGTATATTTATTGCAGCTAACAATTATTTTTGTCTTAGTGTTGGTCTTTTAAATACCCCTAAATCTACTTGAAGTCCTAGCCATCCGCCTCTAACTCCACACAAGTTTGAAGTCTCTATCTACGGTCAGATCCTTTTCTAAATCCCCCTATAACCACTTATTAAAGAGAAATTTTTTCCTAGACTATGGTGGCGATTCTATTATTGTGTTTCAAAATTAGGAGAAACAAAGTTTCAACAAGTAGACTAAAAGGCAAAAGCTACGACTAGAAATCCAACATAGGTGGTCATTATGAAAAGAAATTAGCAAAAGCTACGACTAGAAATCCAACTTAGGTGGTCATTATGAAAAGAAACTAACTCTTTAGGGAATTTTATTTGCCTCACATATAACATAGGGAATCTGGTTAGCACCCATATTTAAGAATCAGATTAGAGTTGATTTACCCATCGGTGGAATTGAGATATGTGTCATCACGACCTCAATTTTTTGGATAGTAACATTAAGAATTGTGATGCCATCCATGGGCTAATAGCAACAACCCGATCCCATTACTTTAAATGTGGCCAACAAGAAAGAAACAAGCAACGTCTACTTTGTAATCAAATTCAACCCTCTTGTGTCGTGTAAGTGTAATAAAATGACATGTATATATACTTTGACAAATGTGTTTTATAATTCTCATAGATTATAACACAAAGCATGGGCTATTACACATTATATGGGTTTTATTTAAGCATACAAATCATAGACTATACGAAGATAGTGAACTATGATGATTATTTAATCAACAAAAGTAGCAATAGCATTGGCTAATACTCCAACCAAATCCCAAATGACAAGCTCCATGAATAGCTCCCTCCCATTTGATGCATTGATTGTCACAATCCTCAGTAACAACGCAAGGCCCTTTCCATGTTGCACTTAGTGTTTCACAACCTATTGCTTCTGCCTTTTTCATCTCTTGAGTGTAAAAGAAAGCAACAAATCAAAAGTTAACATTATTCTTCTTCTTTTTTTGTATTGACTAGAAATAATTACTAACACCGCAAAAGAAACAGGAATTAACTACGAACTTCGTCGTTAATTTAATTTCAAATCCCTCGTAGCTATCCAAATGTTGAAATAATATATCGTTCCATTTGATTAATGACGAATTTTGTTATTTAGTTAAGAGTTCATCTATCACAAATTTCAGCATCATTCGAATTTTGAGAGTCAATTTTTTTACATTTTGATTGTGAATTCGAACATGAAATCTTCAAGGTTTCAAAATAAAATTTATATATTTCAAATTACGTAAATATAAGTCACAATGACTGACAATTTAGAATATTTAAAAGTCATATACTCCTCTGTCCAATAATGGTTGTCCACTATTAATTTGGCACCCCTTAAGAAATTATAAATAGAAGAATAATTTTACTATAGCATCCTTTGAATATAATAAATACAACATTTTGAAAAGTGTAATAAGGAAATGATTATAATTAATGATAAGGGTAAATTGGGAACTAACTATAAAATTATCTATTGATTTCATAAAGTGGACATGTATTGTTGGACATCACAAAATAGTATATTGGATAGCCATTGTTGGACGGAGGAAGTATATAAATCACAGTCAAAGAAAATTATGTTTTACTCTTAGAAGCCAAACGATACCACGTAAATTAAAATAGAAGAGTATGCCTTTTAAATCCGAGATAGTGCAAGGGTTTGTAGTATTTTAAATACTCACTAGTTGATGCGATGAGGAAGAAGAAGCAGAGAGCAAAAAAGGCAGCATAGTGAACTTTAGACTTAGCCATATTTCTGAATTTTATTTTTTAAGTTTTGTGAGGATTTAATTTTACATTTTATAGAGAGAGGGAGTCGGTTATTACTAGAACAAGAAAAAACAGTTGGTTGTGAAAAATACAAAGAGAATAATCAACGTTGGAATCCTATGTCTTTGAGAATGGTGAAGAAAATTATTTTTTTTCTATCATATATTGGTTCATATTATATGGTGTTTTTTTATTTTTATATTTAGTTAAAAAATAAATATATATTTTTTAATTAAGAATTATAGTCGTACTTTAATATTTTATTTTATATTAGTTTTTTTTTATATCTAGGCATGTAGACATGTGATCTTTTATATTTTTCCCAAGTTTCAACCAATCTTTAGTTTTAAGCATGTATTTATAAATTTTGTTTTTGTTTCAAATTTTATTTCATTTTTCGGTAGATTTTACTTGAGAAAAAAAATGAAAACCACAAAAATAGTTGTTTAGATGATACTTTTGTTTTCGGTTTTTAAGGGAAAAAAAAAGGAAAATTTCGAAAAAAATGTTCTTTAATTTTTCTGATATTTAATATCCTAGTAATAGTTTTATTGTTGTTTTTCTTAAAAAAAAAACAAAATTTTAAAAAAATCAAACCCGATAACATGTTGTTAGGTGATTGTAGACATTGAAAATAACTCTTATTTGACTAATAGTATATCTTTTTCTACTAGTATTACTTTTGTATAAATTCTTTTAAATGTAAAATTTTACTCATAAGTTTTTGTTATTTATATAAAAAAATTTTAAAAAAACTATCATTTTAATTTATTTTCTTTTAAAAGACTTATGTTGAGGATGAAGAGATTATTTGAAACATGTGAAAAGATAATATTAGTAACTTGTTATTATTGTTGTTGACTAGCATATCTTTATAAAATTATATGTAATTAAAGTATTGTAATTACAAATATTCATTTATAAAAGAAACATAAAATTATGTGATTCATCAATATGGCATTTCAAAATATTTTGATATCTTGTTTATGAACTATAATTGATTATTTTGTAAGATTTGTCTCAACAAGAGAAAGAATTTCATACTATGAATTGCTCCAAGCAACTGATCCACTCAACGAGAGCAATTTGATTGGTTCTGGGAGTTTCGTCTCTGCTTACAAAGGCATCCTAAGAGATGGGACATTCATTGCAGCTAAAGTGTTCAATCTACAATTGCAAGAGGCATTTAGGAGTTTCGATATAGAATGTGAAGTTTTATGCTACCTTCGCCATAGGAATCTCATCAAAGTCATCACTAGTTGTTCCAACCTTGATTTTAAGGCGTTGGTACTCGAATACATGCCCAATAGTAGCCTCGATAAGTGGTTGTATTCACGCAACTACTTCTTAGACATCAAACATAGGCTGAGTATAATGATAGATGTGGCATGTGCATTAGAATATCCCCACCATGGCTTCTCATTGCCCGTGATACACTGTGGTTTGAAGCCTAGTAACGTCTTGTTGGACGAGGACATGGTTGCACACCTAAGTGACTTTGGCATTTCAAAAATGATTTCTGAAGAACATTGGGTTATATCGCACTAGGTAAGTTATCTTAATTAATTGCTTTTTCTGAATGTTCTCTTTTTCCTTTTTCTGCCAAGAAATGTTGAATGTAAAATTGTCTCATTGTACAGTATGGATTGGAAGGATTGGTGTCAACCAAATGCGATGTTTATAGTTATGGGATAATGTTGATGGAAACATTTACAAGGACAAAAAGCATAGTAATGAGATGTTTGATGGAGATCTTAGCTTAAAGCAATGGGTGAGCAATTCACTCCCACATGCAGTAATCGAAGTTGTCGATCCCAACTTAATAACCCCACAAGACAATCACTCAGTGAAAAAATGGATTGTGTGGTATCCATCATGAAAGTAGCAATAGATTGTTGTGTTGAATTTCCTAAAGTAAGGATTGACATGAAAGATGTTGTAGCGAGGTTAACGACCATCAAGATTTAACTTCTTGAATGTTGAACAAGTTCTCAGGCTGAACAAATGTTTGCAAGAACATTGATCCTTTAAATAGGCTATAGATTTACATCTTTTCATCACAACATAGAAAACAAATGTTATGTATACCTCTTCCATCTTGAATTTTTGAAGTGGTTTTAGTTTTAGTCTAATCCCCCATTACTTTATTTTATATTTCCTTTTTATCATTGATAGAACTCAATACATAACTTCTAATGGCTTTCATAAAAATATGTTTCATATATCACTACAACAATGACAAATTTTAGCCGCGATAAATGTACACATTAACAAAGAGTGCTACAATTTTTACTGGTATTAGGTAATTGTCATTGAATCCAATGTCGGTATAGACTTTAGAGATATTTACAAAAAGCACTAATTACCACTAAAAACATATTTAGATGCAATTAAGCTATTGTCAATAATTATTTGCAGCTAAAGATCATTTTTGATTTAGTGCGTGCAAATTTCCTCCTAGTGGTACTCTTTTACTTTCTTCATCTCTTAAGTCAATTTAGTTTTTATTCAATTGTCTTCTAGATTAGGGAAAAGTGGACAACTAATATGAGACAGAAAAAGTGCAATATTAATAAAAAACAATTGTGATGAAAGAATAACTCGTTTGAGTCTCAAAATATGAACGGCACCAAGTAAATTGCGATAGATGGACTCATAGTTCGTGACAAAGCAAAAAAAACTCGTAAACCTAACAAGAAATGAGTGTAGTTGGCAGTTAGAGCTCAAAAGAAGTCCCAGTATAAAAGCTTTGCAAGTATTTGTCTTGTTTCAATCGGCGAAAATAGCTCTGTTTACAGAACAAAAGCCAAAATGATGAAATTTCTGGGCAAACAACATTAATTACACAACCATCAACCTTCATCTACATACCTACTATATCCCAATACTGGCCATCTAACATGTATGTAAGACAAAATTAAAAGCTACTACTTTGGTTCTCTGTTACGTATATATACGAAGAAATAAAAACTCATTTTCCAGAATATCACTATTATAACAATGAAGTCCATAATTAGACAGAGAAAACAGAGTCTGAAACCAATTGAAACTAAGGATAAATCCGTTGAAGCATCTGAAGAAGAGCCATTGAGTCCGTCATCTAGGCTATTTCACGAGCCCAACTTCAATGTGCACGTTCTAGCTATTTTGGGCATGAAAACAAGAATAAGTACTGAGCAAGCTCCCAGAGAGCATTTGGCTAATACTTTGCTTAAGCATCCTCGTTTCTCCAGCCTTCAGGTACCAACACAACACTTAATTTGCCTTGCTATCATTTTTAGTAGGTTTAAAAAAGAATGTTTCTTTGACAACTCTTTAATTAACTTTCCACATTACATGTTTGATATTAGACGACAAAACTAAAGAACATTTTGGTACATTTTATGATTCAAAAATCTTATTTATTTTCTTGAATTCAGTGCCAAGTTAAAATCAGGCAAAAAAATTAAACAGAGATATTACTATTTTCAGATTAAAATTATCAAGATGATGAATATGTAACATATAAACATATAAAAACATATATTGCATTTGATGGTAGCCAAAAAAAATAAATGAAATTACAAGTACTTAGGAACAAGTCTAGTATACTTTTCTTCAGTAAGTTCAATACATAAATATTGTTAACCAAAAAAGGGAGAATTGTGTAATTAAAAGCACAAAACCCTCGTATTCAAAAGTCTTCTTTACTTTCTTAACCCTCGTGTTTCATAGGTGGTTGATGAGGAAAAAGGCGGAGAAATGAAATGGGTGCGGACGAAGGTGGACTTAGATCAGCACATTATTGTACCACAAATTGATGAACAAAACCTGAAAGAATCACCAGACAAATTTGTGGAGAACTATATTCATAACCTAAGCAAAACCACTCTTGACAAATCGAAACCTATGTGGGATCTCCATCTTCTTAACATCAAAACATCCGATGCTGAGGCTGTTGCCATTTTCCGAATCCACCATTCACTTGGAGATGGCACCTCTCTTATTTCCCTTCTCTTGGCGTGTACTCGCCAAACTGCTGATCCAAATAATGTTCCAACTATTCATGGAAATAAAAAGAGCCTTATTGATTCTTCAGAGCATTCCAATACGGGATTGCGGCGATATGTTACAAAAATTTGGTCTTTTATGAAATTGTTTTGGAACACAATAGTGGATGTATTGATGTTTATGTCTACAACTATGTTCTTGAAGGACACAAATACACCAATTAAGGGTAGACCTGGTTCTGAGTCTAATCCTAGGCGATTTGTTTACAGGACAGTAAGTCTTGACGATATTAAATTGGTGAAAAATGCATTGAATATGGTAAGTCCATACAAATTAATTCTATATTGTAGCAACACCCTTCTCTTAAATTTTGAAATGTAGATGTTTCTAGTGCGTTTTTTGATGTTGTTATCGGACTTTGTCATTTCTTGAACAGACAGTAACGGATGTCGCTTTGGGAGTAACACAAGCTGGTTTGTCTATCTATCTTAATAGGAGATATGGTAAGTTTTCTGCCTCATGTATTTTGGACTTACTAAGCTTAGTTGATCGAAAATCTTATGGAAGAAATCTTTAATGCAAAATTTTACAGGGGAGGGCAAGAAAGACGGGGGAGAAACAGAGAAAAACAATAATCTTCCGAAGAACATTAGACTTAGATCAACTATACTTATGAACCTAAGACCGGCTGTCGGAATTCAGGTGATGGAATCCATTCAAATTTTAATCAGCACTTAAGTTTTCTTAGATTATATACTTAAAGTTAATTAATTAACAAATAGGCTTTAGCTGATATGATGGAGAAAGACACTGAGGCAAAATGGGGGAATTGGATTGGTTTTGTTCTTTTTCCCTTAAAAGTTGCATTACGAGATGATCCGTTAGATTATATCAGAGAAGCTAAGGCAACTATTGATCGAAAGAAGAATTCACTTGAAGCTTTCTATACATTTTCCATTTCAGAATTAGCACTCAAGATTTTTGGGATTAAGGTAACTAATGTTCGTTCTCAATTCTTGATCCTACACGTGAGATCTCTTCATTGTAACATTTGACTCGTTTTTCAGACATCAAGTTCGATATCGCACCGAACTATCACCAATACAACAATGTGCTTTTCTTGTTTGCCTGGTCCTCAAGAAGAAATTTGCTTCTACGGCCACCCTTTGGCTTACATTGCACCCGGTTCTTATGGACAACCTCATGTAAGTGTTTTACTCATACTAATTTCAAGTTTGGGAAAAAGTACAAATATACCCTCAAACTATCGTACATGATATGCAGATACCCTCCGTCATACTTTTGGGACATTGGTGCCCCTGCCGTCCAAAAATTAGAGTATATATGCCCTTCACTCTAACGGAAGACTAAATAAGGACACGTGCCGCAATCTTATCCGTCGATTCGATATTTAATAAATGTCGGTTCGGTGGCTAAGATTATAACACGTGTATGTCCGTTAGTGTAAAGGATATATATGCTCTACTTTTTGGACAACAGGGGCACCAATGTCCCAAAAGTATGACGGAGGGTATCTGCATACTATTTACGATAGTTCGGGGATATATTTATCTTTTTTCCCTTCAAGTTTTTGCTTCCTCTCTGAGCTAGCTTTTGGGGTATGAGTTAGGTCCAAGACCTAATTTTATGGATCTTAACAGTTTACACGCAAATGTAAATTTCAGGCATTGATGATTAATTGTCAAAGCTATGTAAACAAGATGACTTTTGTTCTATCAGTCGATGAAAGCGTGATTCCTGATCCACATCAATTGTTGGACGATCTTGTACAATCTCTAAAGCTAATCAAAGATGCTGTGATAGAAAGAGGTCTTTGCCATGAGTAGAAAATGTTGTTTGACAACATAATGTTTAAATTGCACTTCTAGTTTTATGGCTCAAATGTAATTGTTCTATTTTCTTATATGGAAGTATCTTGTTGACAATAATATACACAAGTATAATGTTACTTAACAATGTCATGATAATCATCTATAATATATTTAAGGCATAATACATAAATACGATCTTTAACTTGGGCTAATTTATAATTGCATATGTTAAAATAATGATATTCACTAATAATAGCAAACAAAAATTTTATAATTCACTTATCCAAATTTATAATACAAAAAGTTAAGTTGTAAAACTAAATTAATTATTAGTTAGTTTATATTTTTGTTACAACAATAACATAATCATTATTATCTGAAACATGTGGTTTGAGGAAGGTAAGATGTACTAAAACTTTATCTCTATTTATCTTTGTGAGATAGAAATTTTATTTCTTATAAACCCTAAGCACAACAAAAAAGTAAATTCCCACTACAGATATTTTTGCTAAGCTAAAAATATAGGAAAAATGCATAAGTACCCCCCCCCTCCCAACCTATGCCCGAAATCCCAGAGACACACTTATACTATAATAAGGTCCTATTACCCCCCGAACTTATTTTATAAATAATTTTCTACCCTTTTTGGCCTACGTGACATTATCAACCAGATAACTTGAAAAAATTGTCAACACGTGCAGGGCCTAGAAGATAGTGCGACTTAGGCCAAAAAGGCGTAGATAATTACTTATAAAATAAGTTTGGGAGGGGGGGGGGGGTAAATTGTAACATCTTGCAACTAGAAAGAACTAGAAGGAAGTTTAAAATCTGGAAATAGTTATTTTTGGAAAGTATAAGGAAATCTGGAAAATTTTAAGTAAGTTAAATTGAGTTTTTGGTTAACTTCAAACGACCATAACTCCTAACTCAAGATGAGTTAGATGTATTTCCAGATATGGTTGGAAAGCTTTTGGAACGATCTTTCCAATTCCACCAAGATTGCATGAATCTGAGTTCGTATGAGTGAGATGCCCCCATTGGAAGTTGTGCTGTTCAAATAAGGAAATGTCCAATCCGGATTTTGAAGGGTATTTCAGTCTTTTCCTTATCCAATTAATTAAATTCGTTTTAGTGAATTAATTAAGGGCCTAAACTGAACCTTGTCAGTTTTATGCTTTTGGAAAAGAGTTAGGGTTTTAGAGAAGAGGAAAGAAGAGGAGAAAAGAGAAGGAGAAACAAGGAAATCGTCAAGTTCGTCGAGTTTAGCTTGTGGATTTCGTCGGGGGTGATCCGTACAAGGTATGTGAGTCTCTCATAGTGTTGGGTTCGTTCACCCACGTGCCAAACATGTCTAGTTCAGTGAAATTCTTCCTAAAAAAGTTTGAAAGTTGCTGTTCTTGACATGAATTCTTGAATTTGAATGTCGTTTCAAGTTAGGTTCTTAAGTACTTTTGTTGGGTATCTGTATCTAAAAGTAATTTGAGAAAAAGAACTGAGTTTCGGTGAATTGGGGCTGGAAAACGAAGATGAAATTTCGTCCGACGAAATTCGGTGATGGCCGCGCGTCGTGCGCCTAGTGCCCAGATTTGAAGTTTCAGCTTTGCATCGCGGAGTTGACACGAGGTGTTCTGCCTCAAAAGACATTTTCGGAACCAAAATTTAATTATGCCTCCGTGTCGCGGACCCACCTTTAAATCTTGATTTTCGGTCTTTTCTCATGTTTAGCTATCTAAAATCACTCCTAAACAACATGAGATCTTTCCAATCACAAATCTTAATCCTTGAATCCATAATTCAACTCAAGAATCAGTTAAAAGTCAAGTCAAGAGAAGTTCATTTCAAGTTTTCGCAAGTCTTTTACAAACGTTTTAACTTTGTTTTAAGACTTAAGTTTTGAGCTCAGTAAAAGAGTAAAGCTTGAATTTCATTTCTTCAAAAGTATATGGGGACTATGTATTCCCAAAGAGTTTAAAATGTTTTCACATTTAAACAAGAAAGGAAACCTTGATTTCCAAAGAGCCTTTGGGCTAGTTTTCAGAAAAGAGTAATTGTTTCCATAATTAAGCAAGAAAGGAAACTTTGATTTCCAAGATAGCCTTTGGGCTAAGTTTTTGAGCAATAATCTCAAATCACAGAAGAAGCACGTTTTTAAACATAAGAGCTAATATTATATTTTTGGGAGTAGTATTGAGCACCGATATGGGGATGCAAGTTCACATTAACTCAAGTCTCCATAAACCATGTAGCCATCATGGGTAGAAAATGGTCATACTTCTTAGATGAATCCTTTTCGCATAGACTAGTGGATCCACTTAGTAGTTCAGGTCCTATACCATGGCAAGGCATAGGATGGCCCGGGCAGCGTGGGGCTAATAACGTTGTATCATCACTATAGTTCTTAAGTGTTGGTTGTCGGTTAGAGAAACTCCCACATCAGTAATTGCATGGTTCCTCAAGGGGTTCTGCTTAGTATGTATGGGGTATGAGACTTCATTCATGCATTGCACAAGTAGACTTTGAGAGGGATCATGATATGTTTTTTTATGATTTTATGATTATGAGTTGACATCATGTGTTAAACAATTTTCTTTTTCTTTATATTGCACTTGTTTTAAATTGCTTTATAATGAAATTAGTTCAGTTAAGTAATCATGAGTTGAGAAGAGCGACGGTAAGTGTTTCTTTCAGATTCTTTTTCTAGCCTATGTTGTTTAGCATTCCAACTCGCACACTCGTACATTCAATGTATTGATGCTAGTTGGCCTGCATCATCTTATGATGCAGACACAAGTAACTAGGATCGGCATTCCATTTCATTGTTTTCTAGTTTAGTTCATTAGGATGTTGTGGGGTTTGTCCCAACATCCATCTCAGTTATTATTAGAGGCTTCATAGACAGTCATATGTTAGTTCTTTAGTCTTTTCATTGTAATTATTCCATGTTGAGACTTGAGTTTGCCTTAATGGCCAGTTGAATGTTCCTTTATAACATTCTAGTTTATTATATGAACTTATCTTTGTTGAGTTTAAGTCTTCCCCTGAGTTAAGTAAGCCAGGACAAGGGTTCGCTTGGGGCCAGCAATGGTCTTTGAATGCTAGTCCCGCCCAGGGTGTAGGCTCGAGGCATGAAAAACTTGGTATCAGAGCATAGAGTTCAATAGTCCTAGGGAGTCTATAAAGCCGTGTCGGTAGAGTCCTAATTATAAGTGTGAAGTGCACCACATCTATAATTAGGAGGCTGCAACATTTAGGAAAATTTGTCATTTCTTTCACACTCATTCGTGCGTTAGAGTTTGATCTCTAAAAGGTTTCCTTCTAATTTGTGCCTGCGCGTGTTTCAGATAATCATGCCTTCACGACGAGCAGTTAGAGGTCGTCTAGCTAGGAGAAATGTTGAGGAAGAGGAGTTACCTAATGCACCTGAAGTACAACCTCAAGGGGAAGTTAACCATGTTGAATTCTGTGAGACTATCCAGATGTTAAGCCAAGTTGCGACCATCAAGTTGGACAGAGAAGTAATCACCATAAAGTGGCTGATACTTCAAGAATCCTTGAGTTTTTAGGGATGAATCAATCAAGCTTCACAAGTTCAAGTGTCACAGAGGATCTAGAGAACTTTGTTGAAGTACTTCAGAAAATTTTCGAGATATTGCCTGTTGTTGATGCTGAAAGGGTGGCTAGCTGCATACTAACTGAAGGATATCACTAGAGTCTGGTTCGACCAATGGAAAATTAATAGGGCTTAGGATAGGCCAATAGTGAGTTGGGCTGTGTTTGAGAGTGCTCTCATGGAATGTTTCTTTCCCCGTGAGTTGCGAGAAGAAAAGATAAGAGAGTTTCTCATACTTAATTTGGAGTCTATGAGTGTTCATGAGTACATTCTGAAGTTCTCACAACTTTCCCGCTATGCCTCGAGGATGGTTGCTGACATGAGGAGCAGGATTAGATTATTTGTTGCTGGGTTGTCTCGTCAGTCAAGCAAGGAAGGCAAGGCAACAATGTTGATAGGGGATATGAACATAGATAGGCTAATGATCCATGTGCAACAAGTTGAGGAGGATAAGCTGAAGGATAGAGAAGAGTTTAAGAATAAGAGGGCTAAGACATTAGGGAACGAGTTCATGCAGCAAAAGAGTAGTGCGAACTGGTCTTCCTTCTAACAAAAACAGAAGGGACCTGCCCCATCATCAGCTAGTGCACCTGCACCTAAGAACAATAGTGAGTACAATAGTCAGAATTCCCAGAGTTTCAGGGCTAAACCTGCCTATTCTCAAGGCAGTATGGCACAAAGGGGTAGTAAGCCTCCTGCATGTGCTAAGTGTGGCAGAAACCACTCAGGTATTTGTCGTGTGGGCTCTACTGGTTGTTTCAAGTGTGGTCAGAATGGTCATTTTATGAGGGAGTGTCCTGAGAACATGTAAGGTAATAGTAATAGGGGTAATAGGCCCCCGCTTTCTTCAGTTGCTCCACCAGACAAAGTTGCACCTCGAGGAGCTACTTCAAGTACTGGCGGGGAAAAAAACCGCTTGTATGCTATCAATAGTCGCCAAAAGCAAGAGAATTCGCCAGATGTGGTCACTAGTATGATCCAAGTCTTTAATTTTGATGTTTATGCTTTGCTAGACCTAGGAGCAAGTTTATCTTTTGTAACCCTTTATGTTGCTATGAACTTTGATGTTATTCCTGAGCAACTTAGTGAACCATTCAGTGTTTCTACACCTGTTGGTGAGTCCATTCTAGCAGAGCGAGTTTATCGTGATTATCCCGTTTCCGTCAATCACAAGAGTACCATGGCTGATTTAATTGAGTTAGACATGGTAGATTTTGATGTCATTCTTGGTATGGACTGGCTTCGTGCCTGTTATGCCTCAGTTGATTGTAGGACTTGAGTAGTCAAGTTTCAGTTTCCAAATGAGCCAGTCTTAGAGTGGAAAAGCAGTTCAACAGTGCCTAGGGGTCGTTTCATTTCGTACCTTAAGGCAAGAAAGTTAGTTTCTAAGGGGTGTGTCTATCACTTAGTCCGAGTTAATAACTCAAGTGTTGAGGTACCTCATATTCAGTCAGTTCCAATAGTAAAAAAGTTTCCAGAAGTCTTTCCAGATGATCTTCCCGGAGTCCCTCCTGAGAGAGAGATAGACTTCGGTATAGATATTCTTCCAGATACTCGTCCTATCTCTATTCCTCCATACAAAATGACACCAGCAGAGTTGAAAGAGCAGTTAAAGGATCTATTAGATAAGGGCTTCATTCGACCAAGTGTCTCACCTTGGGGCGCTCCGGTCTTGTTTGTGAGAAAGAAAGATGGTTGATTACCGTTATTTGAACAAGGTTACCATCAAGAATAAGTATCCTCTTCTGAGAATTGATGATCTTTTCGATCAGCTTCAGGGTGCTTCCTGTTTCTCAAAAATTGACCTCAAATCAGGCTATCATCAATTAAGAGTGAGGAAATGTGGCATTCCAAAGACAGCTTTCAGAACCAGATATGGTCATTATGAGTTTTTGGTCATGTCCTTTGGTTTGACTAATGCACCAGGAACGTTCATGGATCTTACGAATAGAGTCTTCAAACCTTATTTAGATATGTTTGTTATCGTTTTCATTGATGACATACTAATCTATTCAAGGAATGAAGAAGATCATGCTAGTCATCTCAGAGTAGTTCTCCAGACTTTAAAGGAGAAAGAGTTGTATGCCAATTTCTCTAAGTGTGAGTTTTGGCTTGAATCTGTGGCATTCCTAGGCCACATTGTGTTTGGAGAGGGAATTAGAGTTGATACTTAGAAAATAGAGGCAGTACAGAATTGGTCTAGACCCACATCTCCAACTGATATTAGGAGTTTCTTGGGGTTGGCTGACTATTATAGAAAGTTTGTCGAAAGGTTCTCGTCTATTTTGTCTCCTTTGACCAAGTTGACTCAGAAGACAATGAAGTTTCAATGGTTTAAAGCTTGTGAGAAAAGCTTTCAGGAATTGAAGAAGAGGTTGACTACTGCCCCAAATTTAACCTTACCAGAAGGTGCTCAAGGTTTTTTGGTGTACTGTAATGCATCTAGAGTTGGTTTGGGTTGTGTTTTAATGCAGAATGGCAAAGTTATAGCTTATGCCTCCAAACAGTTGAAAGTTCATGAGAAGAACTACCCAACCCATGACTTAGAGTTGGCTGTTGTTGTATTTGATTTGAAAATATGGAGCCATTATCTTTATGGTGTTCATGTGGATGTGTTCACCGATCAGAAGAGTCTTTAATATGTGTCCACTCAGAAAGAGCTTAATACCAGGCCAAGAAGGATGTTTATGGGTAGTACCACCCATTTTGAGGAAGGTAAGAAGGAGTTAGCACAAGAGGTGCATAGACTTGCACGATTAGGAGTTCGATTAATAGATTCCACAGAAGGAGGAGTAATGGTGATGAATGGGTCTGAATCATCATTAATGCCAGAAATAAAAGGCGAGAAAGACCAAGACCCTATCTTGCTTGAATAAAAGGCAAATGTTCATAAGCAAAAAAAGTGATAGCTTTTGAACAAGGGGGGGATGGTGTATTGAGATATCAAGGTTGGTGGTGTGTACCAATGGTAGTTGATTGAGTTACTAGAAAGTTTCTCCCATGAAGGGTATTATGAGATTTAGTAAGAAGGGGAAACTCAGTCCCCGGTATATTTGTCCTTACAGAATATCCAAGAGGATTGACAATGTAGCTTATGAGTTAGAGCTACCACCAGAGTTAGTAACAATCTATCCGGTGTTCCACATCTCCATATTGAAGAAGTGCATAGGAGATACTTCACTTATCATACCAACTGAGGATATTTGTATCAAGGATATCTTATCTTATGAGGAGGTTCTAGTTCAGATTCTAGATCGCCAAGTTCGCAAGTTGAGGACTAAGGAAGTAGCATCAAGTCAACGTTTTGTGGAGGAATCAATTTGTAGTGAAGCTACTTGAGAAGCTAAAGAGGATAGGAAGAAGAGATACCCACCTCTCTTCGAAGCCGGAGAAGTTCCAAATTAAGGTACTAATCCTTTTCTTGGCATTGATGTTAAGTTGGCATGTCGAAATTGCATGGTGCTTGTTGGGTGCTTAAACTGTATGTTTGATGTGACACCCTTAGCCTAGTAAGAGTAATCTCATTCGAGGACAAATGTTCCCAAGGGGGAGATATTGTAACATCTCCCAACTAGAAAGAACTAGAAGGAAGTTTAAAGTATGGAAATAGTTATTTTTGGAAAGTATAAGGAAATCTGGAAAATTTTGAGTAAGTTAAAGTGAGTTTTTGTTCAACTTCAAACGACCATAACTCCTAACTTAGGATGAGTTAGATGTATTTCCAGATATGATTGGAAATCATTTGGAACGATCTTTCCAATGCCGCCAAGATTGCGCGAATCCGAGTTTGTATGAGTGAGATACGACCACTGGAAGCTGGGCTGTTCAAATAAGGAAATGTCAAATCCGGATTTTGAAGGGTATTTCAGTCTTTTCCTTATCCAATTAATTAAATTCGTTTTAGTGAATTAATTAAGGGTCTAAACTGAACCTTTTCAGTTTTACGCATTTGGAAAAGAGTTAGGGTTTTAGAGAAGAGGAAAGAAGATGAGAAAAAAGAAGGAGAAGCAAGGAAATCATCAAGTTCATCGAGTTTAGCTTGTGGATTTCATCGGGGGTGATCCGTACAAGGTATGTGAGTCTCTCATAGCATTGGGTTCATTCACCCACGCGCCAAACATGTCTAGTTCAGTGAAATTCGTCCTAAAAGAGTTTGAAAGTTGATGTTCTTGTCATGAATTCTTGAATTTGAATGTTGTTCTTGAATTGGGATGAATTGAGAAGTTTCTGAGTTCATTACGTCGCATTATAGAGTCATTTCAAGTTAGGTTCTTAAGTACTTTTGCTGGGTATCTGTATCTAAAAGTAATTTGAGAAAAAGAACCGAGTTTGGGTGAATTGGGGCTGGAAAACGAAGACGAAATTTTGTCTGACGAAATTAGATGGTGGCCGCGCGTCGTGCGCCTAGTGCCCAGATTTGAAGTTTTAGCTTTGCATCGCGGAGCTGAAACGAGGTGTTCGGCCTCAAAAGACGTTTTCAGAACCAAAATTTAATTATGCCTCCGCGTCGCGGAGCCACCTTGAAATCTTGATTTTCGGTCTTCTCTCATGTTTAGCTATCTAAAATCACTCCTAAACAACATGAGATCTTTCCAATCACAAATCTTAATCCTTGAATCCATAATTTAATTCAAGGATCAGTTAAGAGTCAAGTCAAGAGCAGTTAAGATCAAAGTCAAGAGAAGTCAAGAGTCAAGTAAGAGAAGTTCATTTCAAATTTTCATAAGTCTTTCACAAACATTTTAACTTTGTTTTAAGACTTAAGATTTGAGTTCAGTAAAGAGTAAAACTTGAAGTTCATTTCTTCAAAAGTATATGGGGACTATGTATTCCCAAAGAGTTTAAAATGTTTTTACATTTAAACAAGAAAGGAAACCTTGATTTCCAAAAAGCCTTCGGGCTAGTTTTCAGAAAAGAGTAACTGCTTTCATAATTAAGCAAGAGGGGAAACTTTGATTTCTAAGATAGCCTTTGAGTTATGTTTTTGAGCAATAATCTCAAATCACAGAAGAAGTATGTAAAAAACATAAGAGCTAATATTATATTTTTGGGAGTAGTATTGAGCACCGATATGGGGATGCGAGTTCACATTAACTTAATTCTCCATAAACTATGTAGCCATCACGGGTAGAAAAGGGTCATACTTTTGAGATGAATCCTTTTCGCATAGATTAGCGGATTCATTTAGTAGTTTAGGTCCTATACCACGGCAAGGCATAGGATGGCCAGGGCTGCGTGGGGCTAATTACGTTGTATCATCACAATAGTTCTTAAGTGTTGGTTGTCGGTTAGAGAAACTCCCACAATAGTAATTGCATGGTTCCTCAAGGGGTTCTGCTTAGTATGGATGAGGGTATGAGACTTCATTCATGCATTGCACAAGTAGACTTTGAGAGGGATCCTGATATGTTTTTTTTTTATGATTTTATGATTATGAGTTGACAACATGTTTTAAACAATTTTCTTTTTCTTTGTATTGCACTTGTTTTAAATTGCTTTATAATGAAATGAGTTCAGCTAAGTATTCATGAGTTGAGAAGAGCCAAGGTAAGTGTTTCTTTCAGATTCTCTTTCGAGCCTATGTTGTTTAGCATTTCAACTCGCATACTTGTACATTCAATGTACTGATGCCAGTTGGCCTGCATCGAATTATGATGCAGACACAGGTAACTAGAATTGGCATTCCGGTGCATCGTTGATCCAGTGAGCAGTTCAGAATCTGTTGGTGGGCCTCTTTACATTTTGCAGGGTCCATTTCATTGTTTTCTAGTTTAGTTCATTAGGATGTTGTGGGGTTTGTCCCAACATCAATCTCAGTTGTTATTACAGGCTTCATAGACAGTCATATGTTATTTCTTTAGTCTTTTCATTGTCATTATTCCATGTTGAGACTTGAATTTGCCTTAATGGCTAGTTGAATGTTCCTTTATAACATTCCAGTTTATTATACGAACTTATCTTTGTTGAGTTTAAGTCTTTCGCTGAGTTAAGTAAACCAGGCCAAGGGTTCACTTGGGGTTAGCAATGGTCTTCGAGTGCCAGTCCCGCCCAGGGTGTAGGCTCGGGGTGTGACAGTAATAGGACCTTAGTATAGTATAAGTGTGTTTCTGAGATTTTGGGCATATGTTGGGGTAATTTATGCATTTTCCCAAAAATAGAAAAAGTTAGAACTAAAAACACATATATTCCTTTTGAGTTATTTGTGTATATATATATTTAATTAAGATACTATAGAAAAACTTTTTTTGGGAGATTTTCAAGTATTCTTCAATTATAGTATTCTTATTTTTTAATCATTTTATATTTTCTAACTGTTTGCATCTAATTATGATAATTAGAGTACACCGAAAATTTATTTGATGATTTTATTTATAATGTTTCTTCAAATATTATTTTTTATTATTAGATATATTGTATTGCAAAATAGGATAATAATAATTATATTCGTTGATTTAATATAACCTAACACGTTTAAATAAATAAAATCACAATTATAATTAAATTTAATAGTGTCCACGCATCGTGCGGGTTACTATACATACTAATTATGCGTAAAAGGTATATAGATTTTATTTGATACATGTAAAGCCTAGAATAACTTTTAACAAATAAAAATGTGCTTAAAATTGAATTCAATTTTATTGTTAGGTAGATAGCTAATAGGGAACAAATTGAATTGTGTCACTCTATATTTATTTATATTTATTAGTAAGTATGTCACATAGATTATTTTTTAAAATTTTATTTTTAATAGAAAAAAG
Organism: Solanum verrucosum; assembly: GCF_900185275.1. Taxonomy (NCBI): domain Eukaryota; kingdom Viridiplantae; phylum Streptophyta; class Magnoliopsida; order Solanales; family Solanaceae; genus Solanum; species Solanum verrucosum. The sequence continues at coordinate 353,627 of NW_026020285.1, forward strand.
ATAAATAGTTAATGTCAAAATACATATTTTAAAAGATGAATTGACATCTATTTATTCAATATATATATATATATATATATACTCTTATCTAGAAACGGAAGTTGAGGTACAAACACTACATTATGAATTGTACTAAAAGTTAATATATTAAAATGTGACAAATAATAAGAATTATATTATCTTATTGACTAAATGATAATTGACTAATGCTAAAGTGCATACGTGTCTTTTTTGGGTTAAAATTTGCATGTTCAATTGTATACATGTCCTATTATGATGCTCACCGCAGACTCTACATTTTCTTGATGTTCAATTGTTTCCATTTCATCAGTTTAACAATTTAGTGTTCTTGAAATACTCTTACCACTAATATCTTTTTTTTGTATTCCTACGTCCTTTTTTATTTGTCATGTTGTGAATTTCGAAAGTCAATTTGACTAATTTTCAAAGTTAAATTAGATAACATTAATTCAATATTTTTAATTTTTTTTTAAGATATTCTAAAACTATACAAAAGTACTATAAATTACAATTTTTTGCATATCAATATGATGAAAAAATACATCGTAAAATGTTAATCAAAATTTTTATAGTTTGACGCCAAAAAAAAAAACTATGACAATTAAAAATGGACGCAAATAGTAATAGTTATTGCCATTGCAAAGATGAAACATATCAATGTTATACTTCGTCTGTCTCAATTTGTGTCATGGGATAATAGTTAGAATTTTGAAATTTCAAACTTCTATTGAATTTAAATATATAACTTTAAATTTTCTGAAATAAATTTATATATTTAAAAATTATATTAAATTATAATAATAAAAAACTTAAAATATTTAAAATACATAAAAATGTTACCAACAGAAAATTGATTCATTAAAATTGTTCTTCAAAAAAAAAAAAAGAATAAAAACACTCTCAAAATTTCAAGAATCTCACCTAAGTTGGGAACGCGGGGGAATATCATGTAGAGAGTACTACATTTGTCTAAGAATTATTTTCACTATTTTATTACCTCTTCAGAATTTGTATTATATTTTTCTAACATTTATTTTTCACTATTTTATTACCTCTTGAGAATTTGTTCCTCTACTATTCACAATATCTTTTTTTGCTTGTATGTAATTCATACTATTTCTCATTTATATACCAAAACAATCATTTTTGAGTAAAGCAATAGTTGGGAAAAAAATGTAGGAACTAAATCTTTGTGTTTTTCTACACATATTGTAAAGGAAAAAACCTATGCTATACATATGTAGAGAACAGAGGTGGATTATAGTTAATCAATCGATATCCATGTTTACTGCTCCATCCATTTTGACATATTTTCGTTGTCTACGAGCAAAATAGTGACAGATCATCAATGAAGTTCATAACTAAATCTAGCATTTTTTTGTAGTGGCTAAATGGGTATAAAAAAATTGTTCGGTTTTCTCAGTTTTTTAAGAAAATCATCTTGGTTTATCTAGTAGAGTTAGACATGATCAATTTTGATCTTATTCTAGGTATGGACTAGCTTCACACTTGTTACTCCACAGTCGGCTATAGAACCAGAGTTGTTAAATTTCAGTTTCTGAATAAGCCATTCATATTATAGAAGGGTAGTATCTCAGTGCCTATAAGTTGGTTTATCTCATGCCTTAAGGTCAGAATGATGATTTCTAAGGGTTGGATCTACCATCAAGTTCAAGTTAAGGATACCATTTTCGAAACTTCAACTCTTCAGTCAGTACCTATGGTAAATGAATTTCCAAAAGATGTTCCTGGAGTCCCTCCCAAAAGGGAAATCGACTACGGAATAGACCTTTTTCCAGATACCCAACCTATCTTTTGACCAAGATGAAAATTCCTGACAGGGTGCTCGAGATTCGTTTGGAACTCCATGTGTGCAAACAACATATTCTACCCCAAGAAATTCAGTATTTCAGACTCAATGGAGCCGTCGAAACTTCCAACCGAGTTTGTCTCGATAAAAAGTGGATCCCACACCCAAGCTCAATTTTAAACCAAATTTCACAAGGGGGCTCAGGATTAGCCTGGAATCCTCGAGATCCGCATGAAGGGGGATAAATCTGCATCAAACTTGATGTTTTGGAGCTAACGGAACTGTCAAAATTGTATTCTAAGGGTGTTTTCCTAATTTTTTTATGAAGTCAACTGTTCAAGTTTTAGAAGGTTCAAAACACAGAAACTTGCACAGAATCCAAACGAATGACCTGGTGACCGAACTGTTAGTCCTAGAAAGCAAGTCATAAATGACTTGGGGTCACTATATGACCACCCTTGAAGGATCATTACAATATACCAAAACATTCGGTGAATGCAAGTACTGATCATCAAGCGTAGACTATCCTCACAAAATCAACTCATAAAATTCTCCCTATGAGTTCACTGACGAACCTCAATGGAGAATTCCTAAATCCCCCTGTTCCGTTGACAAAGGGAGTTTTCTAGATAAACAAGGAGACTCAAAACAACAAGATACCACCAAGGACGAATTTAATAGAGGAGAAGCCATGTCCTTTAAAGACATGCTTATCTCTCCATACCGGGGGCGAATTTATGTATAAAAATTGGGTCATCGAAACCCGTGGTCATCCGACTAAACTCGATATATTACTTGTATAATTATTAAAGAAATATTAAATAATAACTTGTGGAACCCATTCTCAAAGTCACTGGATGGTTCACTGATTTGAAAGCCAATTTTAACACCAAGGTCTTGAGTTCAATCCCGGTTAGCCACAATTTCCTTCATTTTGTTTATTAACTAAAAATACACGTTTTTTTTAAAAAGAGAAGTTCTAAAGTTTTAAAGTCAAAAGACTTCAAAAGTTTCCTTCTCACCCACTTTTCAAGTTCCAAAAATATTTTTTCTTCTCTTTCTAAATTTACCTTTTATTTTCCACACAAAGATCTCGAAGTCTCCAACTTCAAGTCAAGAATCTAGAAAAATCATTATTGTCAAAGTTTAAGGTAATTTTGTTTTAAATTTATGATTCCTCTTTTTAATAAACAAACTAACAAAATCAAAAAAAATTTAAATATATTGCTTAGTTATTGTTATTATAAATTTTTTAATCTTATCTTTAAAGCAATGGTGCATCCGTTTTCTTAAAATCCTGGATTCGCCTCTGCTCCATACTCCAATAGGGGGGGAAGAACAAGCAACATCAAATCGGGAACAAGCAGTAGATATGATCATCGAAGACAACGCAAAATCTAATCCAAACGCGAATAAGACGGAGGAAGAAGGGATCTACCTTATGAGAAACAAAGACTACATAAGCCCTGGACTTACTCTATCATAATAAAAATTAGGGAAAATGCATAAGTACCCCCAACCTATGCCCGAAATCTCAGAGACACACCTAACTTTTACTAAGGTCCTATTACCTCCCCGAACTTATTTTATATATAATTTTCTACCCCTTTTCGGCCTACGTGGCACTATCTTGTGGGCCCAACACGTGGGGGGGGGGGGGAGATAATAGGACCTTAGTAAAGGTTAGGTGTGTCTCAGGGATTTCGGGCATAGGCTGGGGGTACTTATGCTTTTTCCCTAAAAATTACTGGCAAGAATATTAACCATCTGTATTTGAAAAAGAAATTAAGCTCCATGTGGAGAGTCTCAAAGGAAATCGAACTTATAGATATAGGCTATGACTACTATATAGTAAAATTCTTCAAAGAAGAGAATTTACTTTTACAAAGAGCATTACAACAAGGATCTTGGTTCGTCAATGGATACTTCCTATCAATTAAGCGATGGCATCCAAACTTCGTGGCATCAGAAATCAATGAAACTGAGTCGGCAATTTGGATTAGGCTTCCAGAATTACCAACTGAGTTCTATGATCATTCGATACTAGCCCAATTAGGTAAAAAAGCTTGGAAAACTCGTTAAAACAGATGTATGCTCCTCGGAAGTGCTACGACGAAGATACACAAAAATTTGCGTGGAAGTACCTATTGGTGTCCCAGTACGAAAGCATATTTGTATCGGCCACCACAAACAGCCACTTCAATATGAAGGTTCCAGCATACTATGCTCGATTTGTGGTGTACTTGGGAACACGAACTAAACATGTCCACTAAAATCATCCGATTCAAAGTTTTTAAATAACACGGAGAAGAAGGCAACAAATACAATTAAGTTAATAGAACAGAGTAAAAACTCAGTGGTCGAGGAGGAATCATGAAAATTGGTCTCCTTTTCTAAGAAGAACAATCAAGCTATGAGGTCAAGTCCAGAAAAAAGAAAAGATTAACATAATGCGGAACAGAGAAGGGGCTAGGGGTAATATATACAAATATACAATAAACCAATTCACAAATAATAAAGACCCCGATTGGTTAACCTTACTAAAAACATTAGCATAACTATTAGAGGTTCCCTGACTTGGCAAGATGTCCTTCCTTTCTACTTATGGAACATATGGCTAATGAGAAATGAAAACTACCACAAAAACAGGATGCAAACCATCTCAGCAAAGATGACACTTGACCATGGTAAGAATACTTTGCCCTCACTAATCATACAAACACATCAAAAAAGAACACTATCAATTACCTTAAATGGACGACACCCCTCTAGGATTACAAACTCAATAGCGATGGTTCATTTATTGGCAGTCCAGGGCACAGGGGCACATGTGGAGTTATCAGGAATAACTAAGGGGGCTGGGTAGTAGGATATATGGGGAATCTCTTGTTGGGTTTAAAAGGTGTGAATGGAAAATGAAGAGTTGCGACTTTTATGAAGAGTTGTGACTTTGATGAAAAGTTGCGACTTTTATAAAGAGTTGCGACTTTTATGAAAAGTTGTGACTTTTATGAAAAGTTGCGACTTTTATGAAATGTGGTGACCTTTCCGAAAGATTGTGACTTTTCCAAAGGTTTGTGACCTTTCTGGTAAGGCACAATAAAATTCTTTTCACACTACCCTTTGTTTTCTATAAATTGAGAAATTTCCTCTCATTTTAAATATATAATTTTTCTGGACTTCTTCTACTACTAAATCTAGTATTCTAAGTGTACTTTAATGCCGTTGAGTGGCTCGGTGACACCAGCGTTTTGGGTATCAATACACTGGTGATTGAGATCATTCTATCCTGGGAGGACATATTCCAAATCAAACCTCGGATACTAGAGGGGAATAATTTCCTTAAGGGGACACTATGCATTCAGTGGGCTTGATCTTCTTTCTGTTTTTCCAGATTCTGGTATGTGTTACAGATTTTAGATTTGTGAATTAATTTATGTTCTTCTGTTCTTCACTGGTTCATTAAACTTTGGTAACTTCATGTTTCTGCAATGTTTGTTGGAATCAGTAAGATTCTTTAAACACAGATTGACAACAATTCTTCTTTAAGAAAAATAAATATTTCGTATATTTTATCTAATTTGTTTCTGATTCTACTTTCTCTAGTAGTTTTAATTTTCTAGTTGTGAAAATGTTCTTAAACTTTATTGTGTCTTACCAAGTTCTTCAAAGTTTTGTTCTAAGTATCTTGGGAATACAAGACGAAAAACAATCTTAAGGAAATTATTATACTGTTGGTGTTTCTTGTATTCTACTGATTGAGAGAAACAGATCATGGAAGTAGAAGTTTAAGGCATTATTTCTCCATAATTTGGTGCTTTGTTTAGCAAGGTCGAAGTGAGAATGTACAGAAAAAAAATTGGTGCTATTTCGGTTAAAGATTACACCAGGTAATCTTCTTATTATTTATCTAAGGAGGAAAATAGTTTCTAAGAGTGAACTATTTTGATTTTTTATAATGTGTATCTTTGGAAAAAGATCTGCAAACCATTTGTTGTGGAATGAATTTTTCTTGGCAAATAGTATTGCCTTTAAAATTCTTTAGTTTGCAAAATGAGAGATGCACATTTTTGTTTGATAAATAGTATGTCAAAATGTTATAGTTGGAAGACTATTTGTAAAGAAAAGCATTTCTATGTGATAAAGAATATGTTTAATTCTGTTTGGAGACTAAAAAAAGAAATTTTTTTTTGTAGTTTTGTACTCCATGTGAAATTTGATTGTGTCTGATTTTTGTAGGCTAAAAACTTTTGTAGTTTATTACTCTGGATAAATCAGACTATGCAATTGGTTTGAAAAATTATGAAAACTTCACATAATGAGTCAATGTTGTACTTTTGACTTTCTATAAACTCACTGTTATATAGAAACAAATTGTACAATTTTTTTTGTCTTTATTGTTAGTATTCTAAATACTAAGTGGTATGTCTATTTGTGATAGATTGAAAAATACCAGTGACTTCGAGTTTGTGATTTTGTACCTCTATGAATGAACTTTGACACTATGTAAATATTGTCAAAGAGAATTGAAGCAATATAATTCTTTTGTAGAATAATATTTCCAAAAGAGGTTTCATAGTGCCAATGACATTTTGATAGTCTGGGAAAATATGTGGAAAAACTATTTTCAAATACTTGAAAATTTTTTTTTAGATCATATTTAAAATGTGGGGGTTCTTTGCTTATGATAAAGATAAAATTAGATTTGGTGTCTAATTTAATTTTTGAGCAAAAGATATGAAATTCAATGATACTTTTGTATTATGTTAGACCCACAAAATTGTTGGAGTATATTTTGTATTGTGGTTGTTGAGTTTCTCTATTACTAGTTTATGGTGTGACTAGTATGAAACTACCAAATTCTATATATACTTGTTCAAAATAATTGTGTTCTTTTATGAAAAAGTGTCACTTAAAATGTTGTGAATAGTCATTTGTTATGTTCTGTAAAAGAAACATTTGGACTATATTGCCTTTATTGGACCCGATGAAACTTTGTTCATGGGTAATTCTATAACAATCCAATTGAAAGTTATGGAAAGTTCCTTCTGAAAAGGACATTTGACAAGGTGATGACTCTAAACAATGTTTGTATCACACAAAATTGTAAGAAATAGGAACAAAATATTAGTGAGAAAAAAGCTACCTCGCGAAGAGCTTTTCAAACTCAATATTTTTATTTGTTCTTACTTGCTTGAGTCAAAGTTTGTGACATGAACACTTGGGGCATGCCAATTACAAAACCTTGTAAGGAAAAACTGATCAACTTAGAAGTTTTGTCTAACTTTGAGTGCGATAAATAAAAATGTCATGTTTGTGTGGAGTCTAAGTATGCTGAGCATTCTTATAAATCTGTTGAAAGGAATTCTAATCCCTTAGAGTTGATTTACACTGACATTTGTGATATGAAGTCAACACCATCTCGTGGTGGAAAAAAGTATCTCATAACTTTCATTGACAATTGCATTAGAAATGACTATGTCTATTTGCTGAATGGTAAGGATGAAGCAATAGAAATGTTTAGACAATATAATATTGAAGTTGAAAATCAGTTGGAGAATACATAAGAAGTGATAAGAATGGAGAGTATAAATCTGCTTGTGCAGAAATATGTTTGGAAAATGAAATTATCCATCAAATTGCTGCCCTATTCACCTCAATCTAATGAAAAACCAAACATTGAAAGAAATGATGGATGCATTATTTATAAGTTCGGGTTTACCACAAAACTTGTGTGGAGGAACTATCCTTACTGTAAAAGGGAACGACAAAAAGTTTTGTCTTTTCAGAAAGAAAGCAATTTTGTTTGTTCAGGACACAATATATTCCATATGAGAAATGGAAAGGAAGAAAATCCAACTTGAAATATTTCAAAGTGTGGGGGTGTCTAGCCAAAGTCCAAGTTCCTATTTCTAAAAGGATTATAATAGGACCTATGACTGTGGACTGTAAAATTAGACTTGAGTAGTCTAGTGAAGGGTCTAAAAGACCTTGGAAAGGAAAAAAGAGAATGTACTTAATAAAGAGATTCAGAGGCGTAGTAAATGTCAAAGGACATTTACTTCCTTCGAATATGATTTTGTAACATTTCTTGTGTCTTCTGTAGACTCATCCTTTTGGAAAGATGGTGTCAATAGTGAGATTGATGAAATCTTGAGCAATCATATTTGAAGTTAATTGATCTTCTTCTAGAAAATAAACCTTTGGGTTCAAAGTGAATCTTTAGAAGGAAAATGAAAGTCGATGGAACTGTTGACAAATATAAAGCAAGACTTTGTGTCAAAGGCTTTACACAAAAACAAGGTCTTGAGCTTGTCGATATATACTCGTCAGTAACAAGAATTACATCCATTCAGATGCTAATATTATTAGTTGTGGTATATGACCTCCAAATTTATCAAATGAATGTGAAAACAACTTTCTTAAATGGAGAATTGGAGGAAGAAATTTACATGGAATAGCCCGAGGGTTTTGTCGTTCCTGGTAAAAAAAAGAAAGTGTGCGAACTTGTAAGTCACTTTATGGACTAAAACAAGCACCCAAATAATGACATAAGAAATTTGACCAAACTATGTTGGTAAATGGATGTAAGAATGATGGAAGTGATAAATGTGTTTACATTAAAATCACAAAGTCATTGTTTGTTTGTATATTGGTGATATGTTGATCATCAGTAGAGACACTAATGACATAAATGCTACTAAACATATGCTAGAAAGCAACTTTGATATGAAAGATCGTGGAGTTGTTGATGTGATCTTAGGTATAAGAATCCTTAGAACTCCAAGATGTTTAGCATTGTCACGGTCTCATTACATTGAAAAAGTACTTGACTAGTTCAAATATTTGGATTTTAATATTGTCAAGACTTCAATAATGTGAGCTTTACACTTCAAAAGAATGAAGATGAAAGTGACTCACAATTGGATTATACTAGAGTATTGGGAAGTATGATGTATATCAAAAAAGTGTACGAAATCAGATATAGCCTGTGCTATTAATAAACTGAGTCGGTTCACAAATAATCCAATTAAACTCATTGGATGAAAATGAAAAGAGTTTTGGGGTATTTAAAACATACTCAAAACTATGTCTTGCATTATACAAATATCATACAATATTGAAAGGATATAGTGATGTAAATTGGATCACCGGGATCAAATAGAGTAAAATCCACGAGTGGATATGTCTTTACTCTTGGTGGAGGAGCAGTCTCTTGGAAATTTTCCAAAAAGACATGTATTGCTAGCTCTACAATGATCTCTGAGCTAGGTGCTCTAGATAAGGTCGGTGAACAAGTTGAAAGACTCCGGAATTTCTTGATAGATATTCTTTTTGGCCCAAACCTTTGGCATCAGTATGCATACAGTTTGATAGTCAAGATGCAATAGGTAAGGCATGGAGCATGATGTATAACGGAATGTCTCGTCATATAAGACATAGACATGATACCGTTAGAAAACTACTCTCTAGTGGAATTATCACAATTGACTATGTAAAGCCAAAGGATAATGTGTTGGATCCACTTACAAAAAGGCCTAACTAGAGAGAAAGTTGAAAGATCATCTAAGGGAATGGATTTACGGCTTAGGACAAGTCATCATGGCGGTAACTCTATCTAGCAGACTGGAGATCCCAAGAGCTAGATTCAAGGAGAAAAACAAAGTTGTGGCTGACGATTCAGCATTGTCAACTAACTCAATCCATTCTCATGATGAAGACAATGCTCAGGAACAAGGATACATCATTAAGGCTTGTTATAGAGTTAATAAAGCTTAATGCTTTTAATGATTTGCTAAGTTTGGCAGATTTGACCAAATAGTGTATCTACGCGATAACACGGTTAGAAATCACCTATGTGAGTGTGAAGTGTAAGCCGCTTCAAAGAGGATGATTGTCAAAAGCCCATCTCTCTATACACTCATGAAACCAGGAGGTGTTCATGGCTGAAATGAACACAACCGTAAGAACCATAAACGGTAAAGGGTTAATTGTGTGACATATGGTTGTCTAGGTATACACCAAAGCTCGACGGTTCAAAGATATCACATCTACTGATTGACCGAGTATATCCGACATATGTTCACTACGGAAAGTCCAAGGGGAAGCCTACTTATCCAGATGCAATTAATTCTTGCTTGTAAAGTACACATACTTGTCCGTTTCTTTGTCTTGGAGTCATTCCCCATTCATGCGGGGGATTGTTGGGTTTAAAAGGTGTGAATGGAAAATGAAGAGTTGCGACTTTTATGAAGAGTTGTGACTTTGATGAAAAGTTGCGACTTTTATGAAGAGTTGTGACTTTTATGAAAAGTTGCGACTTTTATGAAAGGTGGTGACCTTTCCAAAAGATTGTGACTTTTCCAAAGGTTTGTGACCTTTTCGGTAAGACACAATAAAAACCTTTTCACACTATCCTTTGTTTTCTATAAATTGAGAAATTTCCTCTCATTTTAAATATATAATTTTTCTGGACTTCTTCTACTACTAAATCTAGTATTCTAAGTGTACTTTAATGCCGTTAAGTGGCTCGGTGACACCAGCGTTTTGGGTATCAATACACTAGTGATTGAGATCATTCTATCCTGGGAGGACATATTCCAAATCAAACCTCGGATACTAGAGGGGAATAATTTCCTTAAGGGGACACTATGCATTCAGTGGGCTTGATCTTCTTTCTGTTTTTCCAGATTCTGGTATGTGTTACAGATTTTAGATTTGTGAATTAATTTATGTTCTTTTGTTCTTCACTGGTTCATTAAACTTTGGTAACTTCGTGTTTCTGCAAAGTTTGTTGGAATCAGTAAGATTCTTTAAACACAGATTGACAACAATTCTTCTTTAAGAAAAATAAATATTTCGTATATTTTATCTAATTTGTTTCTGATTCTACTTTCTCTAGTAGTTTTAATTTTCTAGTTGTGAAAATGTTCTTAAACTTTATTGTGTCTTACCAAGTTTTTCAAAGTTTTGTTCTAAGTATCTTGGAAATACAAGACGAAAAACATCTCTGTATGGAAAACAATATGAAATCTGAATTAATAGCGCTATTGCAGGGGCTACAAATAGCTTTGGCAAGAGGACTGATAGCCTTAGAAATCCACGTTGATTGCAAGGAGATTATCACACTTATCACAGAAGATCACCCCTCTTACGAAAATATTTTATATGATCGCAAGGATATACTTCGATGTCTGGGGAACCCCTCAATACACCACAACTTTAAAGAAACAAATGAAGTGGCAGATGCTCTAGCAAGGGAAGACGCTAAAATGGATCAAGTCAACTCCCTTTTGTGCATGAAAGTTCCTCCTATGTTTGTTTCAACAAAACTGGACTCAGACAAAGAAGGAACTCTGGAACTCTTTTTGTTAGGCTCTGCAAGAAATCTTTTGCTGCTGACGTATGTAATAGTATACTAATAGTAGTTTGCCCCTTACCCCGAACACCAGTAGTAGGCGTGTTACAATGCCACTTGATGTATGAAATAGTACTAGTTTACCCTGTTCACCTAATACTAGTAGGCATTCTGCAATGCCACCTCCCTGTAATTATGTATTGAAGCATAATAACTAAGTAATATATCTTCTCTGTTTTGTACCAAAAAAATCTTGTAATTTCTTGGTTTAATTGCAAATTTAAAACACAAAGAAAACATATAAGTCCCTGAGTTGTCACAACAAAGAGGATACATTTGTAGAGTGAGGAATCTTTTTATCCTAGGGTTTCCAAATTTTAAAATCTTAATAAATTATTTGCCATACAGAGAACACCATTGCATATACCCACATGCTAAATTAATATTAATGTTGAACTTTTTAATTAAGGTAGGACCCTGATATTGTTTTAAAGTCAACATCATTTGATGCATCACGAAGTAACATTTATATTTTTAGTGACTTGGTTGTACCTGTGGAGGGTTTTACGATTGTGCGTATTCAGCCCTAGGAATTCAGGTCTTGAAATTAAGAAGTTTCAAGATTTTTACAAGTACATAATATGAGGAGAGATTTTGGTGGGAGCCTTGAGAGAATTTTAACCATAAATTCTTCAGGAATATAGTATGAAATTTTTATTTGGATATGAAATCTAAGATATTTCTATCTTTTGCTCCCACTATATATATTTTAAGAACAAAGGTTAGGTGGGAGAGTAGAGTTCTTGAAAGAGAGATTGTTGGTAGGGTGTGGACAAATTTTTGATGAATTGATACTAAAGAGATCTTCAAAAGAAATTTGTGATGACAAAAAATAAGAGGTGCCCTTTTTATACAAGATAAATAGAGTAATAATTAGAGTTTGTATCGAAAAGAATAAAGTCATGCTAGTCCAAAAAGGTAAATTATTTGATAACTCCCCTAAAATATCTCTTCATATTTGGAAAGAAATAAAAAAATTGCTTGAGTAATACAAATCAATACATTTACTAAAGAGGCAAAATATTCAATAAATTGTCTATGATATCTACTCATATTTGAAAAAAATAAAAATTTGTTTGGTCTCAACAATCAAAAGTTTTATTAGAAAGGTAAAATGTTCAATAATTTTCCTAACATCACTCCGCATATTTAGAAGAAATCAAAATTTGTTTGAGAGAAACAATAAAAAGGTTTTTTTGAGAAAGGTTTTGTGTATCGTATCAAGAAAATTGTTGAAATTTTGAGTCTTTTTGGGTTTGTTACCATAAGAAAAAGTATAACTTAGTACTTGATAATTCCTATTTTATTGCTACTTACCTTACTTATGGTATCTACTATCTAGGTTTTTTTAAAATAAATATGTTGGTTAACGTAGAGGTGCTTGCACCGATAAGATATAAACTAAATTATGTCTAGCGTGTAATAGTAGCGTTATGTGATTAAACCCAAAAAATGAAGGAATTTTGGTTTTTTTTTCAAGTATGATTTTTTTCCCTCTGTACCCTAAAAAATAAAGTCTTGATTTTTTTTTATAGAATTAAAAATTCTGCGTATCTTTTTGAGTCATATTTATCGACATTACATTACAGTTATTTTCCACATAAAACACTATGCGGGTGGGCATGGTATTTGGTGTTACTGATGATAGTGAGATACTGTTGTCAAAATAATAGTGAGGCTAGTTTGATAGAATAGTAAGGCACAAGCAATAGAGCATCACAATGTTATTGACACTAAGCACTATTTTTATATAATTATTATGGGGAAAGCCTTATTTTGGTAGCAAAAGCGGAGTTATTATCTCCACTTGATTTATCATCTAAGGAAACAACATAAATGATGCTGAGAAAATGAACCATCATATTTGGGACTTACCTATAGATATTTGCAAACAATTTTCTTTATCAACTCATCTGGTTCTTCTATGATACACAGGGAAAATATTTTTTTTGGACAATTCATCTAGTTCTTCTATAAAGCACATAAAATGAGCTTTGGACTTGACTCTTTTACTTCAATTACCTAAAATTTCCTTGATCTCAATCATATTAATTTTCTCAGATTCCTCAAAGGTATCTCATAACTATGCATCTTCTAATAACTCATCAGTTTTCCGGTACCAATTGCAAGTAAGACATTTAATTTTAACTATGTTAGTGCCCAAATAGAAACCCTTTTGGTAGACGTCTGTCCATCAACCTATGCAACTAATAAATTCACACATGAAAGCACAAACATGATTAATCTGTATTAAGAATGAATCATAAATTGCTCGTGTGATAAGAAAAGAAACATAAATCTAAAAAGAGCCTTAAAAAGAAAAATATCTAAACAGAAAAAATAACAAACCCTTACACTCACATCCTTCTTTCTTCTTCATCCAAATTTCCTAAACAATAGGAAGTTAGCGTAAAAAGTCAGAAAACTTCAATTTTATACCCAAGAAAAATGTATTATTACATTCTTGAAGAATTGATGGTCAATTTTCTCAAGACTCCCATCAAAATCTCTCCTAAAAATAAAGTGCTTATCAAAACTTTGAAACTTGCTAATTTCAAGCCCTGTATATATATGGCTACATAAAAAACAATCAATTATCCTAAAGCCTTCTAAAGGTACAACGATGAGGTATTTCTACACTACTAAAAAACGGAATTCATTCTACTTTGTGATCCATGCATCAAATGTTGACTCTGCAATAAAATTGAGATCCCTTTTTAATCTCAAAGTGTTATATTATTTTTATTTATTTGGATATGAATAAATATTTTTATACTTAGGAACCCTAGGATAAATGAATACCTCACCCTCATAATGCCTCTTTTTTGTTGTGACAACTCACGGTCTTACATCATGTTTATCTTCGGGTTTGGCTTTGCAATTAAAATAAGATATCACAAGGTTGAAAGGATGGCCTATGCTCATGATGATGATCAATACTGACTACCATAGGTTAAGCTATATATACATTTAGTTCATGAATTTGAAAGGAAATTGAAGGTTTTATTCTCGACAATGGTGTTGTAGAATATTTCTGGACACAAGTTGTGATTTTTGGAAAAGTTCTACTGTATGCAGTCCAGTGAACTTTTTCAATAACGACAATATTTATCCAGAAGTACTCTATAACATCAATATCTCGAATAAAACCATTTAATTACTACTGAATTCCTTAACTAAGTACATATACCACACCGTTAGGTGAAAGTAACTACTAATCTTCACCATAAGAATAGGCTATCCTCACAACCTTGTACTTTCTTATTTTAATTGCAAATCAAAACAGAAAGAAAAACATATAAGTTCATGTGTTTTCACAACAAAGAGGAAGTTTTTCGAGGGTGACACATTTTTTTTATCCTAGGGTTCCAAAGTACCAAACAAATTTTATATCTAAATAAAATATTTTGCATATAGAAAACACCGTTGCATATATCCACAATACATTAATATTTATAATATTGCATTCTTTCAATAAAAATGAATCCTAATGTTGTTTTAATGTTAACATAATTTGAAGCATCATAGAGTAGAATTATTTTTTTGTGAGTTGTGCATAAATTACCTCATGGTTGTACATGTAGAGGGTTTTTGGTCAACCAAATTTTGTGCATGCAGCCCTATGAATTCAAATCTTGAATTAGGAAGTTTCAAGATTTTGTGAAGCACCTAGTTTGAGGAGATATTTTGGTGGGAGCCTTCAACCTTGAGAACATTTTGAACATCAATTCTTTAGGGATATAATCTGACATTTTAATTTGGATATGGAATTTAAGATTTTTCTAGTTTTTACTATCACTATTTTATTGTTTAAGGACAATGGTTAACACGGGACCTAGGATCACGAATGACCCCAAGCTAACCCTGTGCCTGGCATATATCAAGCATAATGAGAATAACTGAATAAAATATGTACTATGTGGAAGCTAAAACAATGGATAACTGATAATGGAGAAAACCCCAACTAGTCTGAATGTATAAAACATACTAAGAGTTTAATAACAACTGAAAGATAAACTTAACAATTCAAGCTGATTCTACTACTATGTCTGAAAATCCTCTAACTGATGTCGAGTTGCTGGGAAATGCCCCCAGCTAACCTTAACAAAACTGAAAACTGAATATAAAGACTAAAATGAAAAGCATGTCTATTGTCCTCGAAGTATGAGGACTCACCACTGAAGCTGTTGATTTCAGATCGAGAACCGATCTAAGCGCGATCTGGATGCTGAGTATCTGAACCTATATTATGAAAGGATGTAGCGCAAAGTATGTGTCAGTACTTGGAAGGTACTGAGCATGCAAGATATAGATACTAAGCTGAACAAATATATATAAGCTGAACAAAGCATAACTGAGTAATGACATAAAATGAGCAAGAATGTAAATATTGAAACATAACTGAAAAGCTAAACTGAATGCAATGACCAAGTGCTAATCATGCACATGACATGCTAAACTGAATATTGAAGTATATATTGAAACCTGATCAAATGCACTAGGAGTCTCACTGTGGGAGCTACTATTAACTGACATAAAACCACGTGAGCTAAACATGGAGTTCTATGTATACGCCCCATCGAGAGGACCCAATATACCTTGCCAGGGGTATAAAGGCATGATTGGCGTGATTGCTAAATCTGATGCCCAACAGAGGGAACTTATACTCCAATGAGGGCACGTGGTTCTGGGACTATGAGGGTACGCTGAACCCAAGTCCAACTCAGTGCTAAGTCTACTACCAACTGAATAAGTATATGATTGAAATACTACATAGCTCAAATATTGACATGCAATATGAGAATGCAACATTTATGTACTGATAATGTGACATTCGAAATCTAGAGCATGATTAACTGTTTAAGTGACCTAGCAACTATAATTCATGAACTAAGAGAATATATACAAACTAGGGTTCTGAGTTTCTTACAAGGAATTAAGTACCCTTTCCAAGAAAACATGTTATTTTGATAAAGGATACTACAACAGCTAAATCACAACAAGACTCCAAGGTTTTAGAAACCTTAGGTCTAAACAAGATATGGAGAATCAAGGAGTTGACTAAATTCTAGGGACCTAGTGGATGAAAGGAACCCACTAGTGAAATTCCACATACCTGGTGACGAAATCTACGGAGAAATCTTTTGGGTTTTGGGGCTGAACCTTGAAGAACACTGCTGCTTGTTCTTGGGAGGTTTGGTCGACTTTTTCCTCTTTTTTTTTTCCTCAGAGTTTTGATGATTTTTGAAGAATGAGGGTTCTGGGTAAGTATGACTAAGTTATTACGCTTAGACTGAGTAAAACGACGTACTTTAGGCATTAAATGACGTATTTTAAGGGCTCCAACGCATATGAAAAAGATCTAAATGACCCTAACTTAAAAGCTGACAAAGTCCATCCACAGAGGGACCTACAGACCGTCGTTTGGACTACCAACCATCGACTGTGGTCGTGATTTATGGTCTGCCTGATAGGGCTTCACTAAAATGAGCATAACGTTTTACTCGGAGTTGGGATTTTAGCAAACTTGGTGGCGTTGGAAAGAGGATTCAATATCTTTAATTTGATATTTCATGGGCCACCTAACTCATTTTGTGCTTAAAGATATGACCGTTTGAAGTTAACCCAACAACAAATTCCCTCCAATTGGCTGCTGACCCTCACTTACGGTCAGGCCTACGGTCCGTAGGTCCAACCACGGACCGTATTGGTCGACCGCGGGTGGGATCAGAGACCATCAACATTTGGGCCTTAACGACGCAACCCCACATACGGTCCGTGGTTCTACCTATGGTCCGTGGGTGGTTCTGTCGGTACTGGCACCAATTTTTCTGAAAGCTAGGATTTTCTTCATTTTGAGGTCTGAGGTGTTACACCGATGAGGTCACTCTTCAGGCATCCCTGGAGAGATCTCTTTGAGAGACTTTAGAGGTTGGTTCTAGTGGAGTCACTTATGACCCCACCATATTTTCTACTGTTGAGATGTGCATTAATTCCCCATTTGAGCCTTCCCTACCGCCTCCACTGATCCTATTGCCGGGCATTGATGCCCCTCTTGAGGCGTCCCCACCTGAGACTCAAAATGAGAGTGCTCCACAAGCATATCTTGTCAGTGAGACCGTTTATCTCAGCCTCCCTGTACTTTTGTTTATATTGCATTGATGTTACTGTATTTTAATTTTGGTGGGGTGAGGACCTTTATGTCAATATTTCTCTTTTGATTGTATTTTATTATTTTAGGTTTTGAATATTTGTAGTATTACTTTGTTTTTTTTATATTAGAGTGATCTTTTGGGTTAAATTTTGTCACTTATATTTCTATTTCGTTCTCTCTTGATGTTGCAACCCTCCATGAGCTTAAAATCGTGAAATGTTTGAAGTTTTCATTGATAATAATTTGAGGATAGATTGTGTCCAATATCAATTTCTTGAATAGTACTCATGATAAAAATGGTGTAGAGTGTTAGTTTTGCGAGCGATCTGTTTGAGTCTTTGGTTGACAACCTGCATTTTGATGTGAGCCTTGCAATGAACATCACACATATGATTTTGATCTTTTTAGGATGTGCTAAATGAGTGTATTTCGAAGTGCCATGTGTTGTGAGGTATTACTTGAAAGCATGCATGTGGAGTCCTAGAATTTACCTTGTTAGTCCAATTGTTTGAATCTTGATGAATGCAAGGTATGATATTAGGCAACAATTTAAAGTGGGAACCAAATTCTCTATAATCCTTTTTGATTACCTTGTGAGGGTATGTATCTATTTTGGTACCATTTTAACCTAAACTATTTGTTGGAAACCAAACAAAAGCCTCTTGAACTAAATTGTCCCTACCTTCTCACCAGAAATCCTTTTGAAGCATTGTGATGTTTGAATAGCCAACTTAGGCCAAAATCCTACGTTTTGGGTGTGGAAAGGGAGGAATAATTTAAGCAAAGTGAAGGGCAAAGGAAGATGAAATGAGACTCAACTTTGAAAGTGTTACAAAAAGAAAGGAACCCCTTCTTATAAAAAAAGGAAAGTCATTGTGATAAAAATGCATTGGAAAAATGAAAATGAAAAAGAGAAGTGAATGAAAGAAAGGAGGATTCCAAATAAATTGAGTGACAAGTCAAAGTTTGAGTTCTCAAATTAAAAAGAAGGGAAAGAACTTGAGAAAAGGTGATGATGATTGTAACAATGCTTTGACACCAATCCAAATTGAACATACCTTAACCCTCAGCCAAATTACAAGCCTAAAAGATCCTTGAGATCTTATATGAACTAGGTTATGTAATAATTGGAAAATATGGGCAAACCTATGAGACAAAGCTTGCATGTATTTTTCTTTTGAGAGAGTAAGAGTTGCTTTGATTCCTCACACCTTTGTTGAAATTGCTTTGTAAGAGCATGTAATCGTTTTGATGTGATTCCACTTGAATACATTAGTTGAAACATGTTCTTGCATTAAACAAGAAGCTAAAGTGAGTTTGAGCTTGTGATGAGACCGACTAGTCATCATTTGAAGCTTTTTGATCATGATTGAGGGTGGTAACATGTTATTGAGAGAATTCTTGTTACGGTACTTGCATGCTAGCTCTCATTGAGTACTTTTGTAGACAACCTTATTGAGAATTTTGAGTTCTTGATTTACTTGAGGACAAATTTGCACTCATTTAAGGTCAAGTTAGCTCAATAATTAGTGTCCTTAATGCCTAATATGTCCTATTCTGATTAAATGTTTGATGATTTGCAGCTAGGAATGAAATTGGACAAGATAAGGATTTGTGTTTGACAGAATGACTAAAATGCAAAATTAAGTGCAACTGAGCACGAGACGTTCCACCCAGAGTGAGAGTGCATAACACTTGTGTGTATCAAAGCAGGTCAGCAAACTCTAATAGAAACGACGATGCACCGAATGAGAAGAAAAGATTGGGTATTCGAAAGGTGAATCAAGGTGCTATTCACTAATTCACCGAACATGATAGCCTGAATCGATCGAGTTCGCCAATTGAGGTTCAAACACTTGAAGCTTAGAGCATCATAAGGAAAGCTGAGGAAAGAAAGATGATTTGCTGAACAGGTTTGGTGAGTCCGAAATGTTGGCGAGTCAGTCGCGTAGTGGATATTTGGGTCGAATTTTGGGAATGTATAAATAACCCAAAGGAGAAAGAAAACATATATAGTTTGGAGACAATTTTGAGAGTTAGATAGTTTGAAAAAGAGTTCTTAGAATACTTTCATCTTTGAAGAAAACTTTTCTAGCTTTTGGGGTTTTACAACTTTGTGCTTAAAATTGAAAAATTGAAGTTGTACAATGTGGCTTTACTTGTAATTTTTTAGTTTCATGTTACCCATGGCTGCGTTCATGGAAGGTATAATCTCTTTAGTTTTTGTGATGGGTGGCTAAATCCCCGAGATCTAGGAGTGCAATTATGGGGTTGGGTGTTGATTTAATGTAGTGGGCATTTTGTTATTCTCTGTTTTGCTGCTATTCATATATGAATTTGGTCAAATTAGCATTGAGTTATATTATGGGTTAAGGTTGTAAACTCAATCCTACTTCGATCTCTGGTTGATGCTCGAAAGAGATTGACTGGAGTAGGTAATTAGTTTGATACTAGCAATTTAGGTTTCATGTCTTTAACTTGCTTGAAATTAGAGGTTATGGGTCGGATCTATTTTCCATTTTCTTGAAAGATAGAATAGAATAAGGTATTGGGTTGTTTAAATAGGCATTTTGATGAGACCGAATGGAGATTCTATGCATAGATGCTTTGAGATAGAAAGATGATTAGCTACAATGTAGATGACTTAGTCTATTTATGAATGTTCATCAGTAAAGAGTAATACAACTACCCCTTATGTGATATCGATTTCCAATCTCCGCACCCCTAGATTGCTTGTTAACTCTTGAATTCTTTGACATTTAGTTTAATTGTGATAATTGATAACCAAAGCTTTATATAAACATGGTGGAAGTATCCACCCACTTGTTCTTACTATTGGAAATGAATGATGTTAAAATCCTAATCTCTTGATAGGAATTCTACATGATATACCTTTCGCAATGGAATTCGACTCGACTCTTCCTTGGTTTTTTACTGACTATGAGCGCTCAACCTTTTGATTAGTTTTGAAGAGTGATTTGAGCGTTATGACACAAGAAATAGAGTACCATAGTGTTATTGACACTAAGCACTATTTTTATATAGTAATTTTGAGAAAAGCCTTATTTTTCTAGAAAAAGGGGAGTTATTGTCTATCACGATCTGATTTCTCAAGCCACAATGGCAACTACTACACTCCCACCAATAGGTAATCCTAACCCTTAGCCTGAAGCCATACGCAATGGACTACCAATTGAAAGCCAAGAATAACAAGAAAAAATCTTATATAAAGTGAAGAAAGGTTAATCGACAGAAAATAATATAGGAACCATCCCAAGACCTAGAATCAATCAGTAGTTGAGCGTCTAATCCAAAATAAGAGTACAAGGCTTCTACAAATACAAGATATGTTTAGACTATTTATGAATATAACATAAAGACTAAGCCTATCAAAAAAAGACAGAAATTGGTAACTCTGAACACCAGGAGCTCACCCAAGTTTTTGAAACTCCAAGCTGCTTAGCACGACTCCAAATCAACGGTGATAACTCAAATGTAATATGTAGGGAATAGAAGTGTAGTATGAGTACCAAAAATAGTAGTCAGTAGGCATCGTCTGACTGAGCTAAAAGATAATACAAGCATAAAAAAAATGTAATAAAGAGAGCACAAAACAAGTAATAAACATGAGATACTAAAGTAAACAAGCAACTAAGATACGAAGTCAACTACCCAGTGCCAGGAGGACCTACAACTACAATTCCACAATCCAAGCCTACCAACTAACATTAAAACAATAACAGAGAACAAAATATGGTAAAACAATAACCTATTCGGACCCCTATAAGCTTGAAAGATACAAACAATAAACATTATCCAACAACCCCCTATAAACCAGAGGGTACAAGCAACAAACAAGTATACAAGAAATAGGCAATGCATACAAATTCATATGATTCAATTGAGTCATCACTAACCATCTATAACCAAGTGTATAGACCTACTTCCCTACTATGCAGGCGAGGTTCGACCCATGCAGCTCCATCATCCGGTACTATGGTACTCAAGGCCAGAGGGACTCATAGCAAGTCAACTTCGTAGAGGATCATAAAGAGCCAAAATCATACAAGAAAGGGCATCGACTCGCCGGTTAGTCAAGTAAAAACTAAGCACATTCCAGATACCTCTAATATCTCATGTAGAAAAGAAGCACATACCTGATGCCTCATAATATCAGAAGCGAGTAAATCAAATGATTCTAAAACCACTTTAGAGTTAAGACACTACAAGAAAATGACTCTTTAAAGACCAAAATATAGGGATGAGTTAATAAACTGGTCCTTGAAAGCATACTAATAAGGACAAGGTTTTCTTCTGGTGGTCAATTCTAATTAATTAGTGAAGGGAATAGAAATAGTCCCTAACTTAATAGAGATCTGGTCCTAAATCTCTAAATTGAATGGACAAAAAGGTCCCATTGGACTTTTTTCCTTTAAAATATAAATTAAAATTGAAAACCCCTCTAATTATAAGTCATCCAAAAGAAATGTTCCCTCTCAAAACATTAGAGAGTCGAGCCCTAGATTTCCAGCAGAGAGCCAAGCCCTAAATTTTCTTCTCTAAAACCATGATTCACGATCTTAATGTTCCACTCATGGATGAGATATGTAATCTTATGTTCCATAGGAATCCCAGATCTTTGATAATTGTGGAATCTGTTGCCAAGTTGGGAGATGCAGACCATTGCATCAATTGTTTCTCAAAATAGAGAAAATCAACGTAATTTCTTTGATTTCACCTCTATACACTTCTTCGTTTGATTATGGTAAGCACCAGTTACATTATAGTATTTTATTAACTGATTATTTGAAATGGAACATAATTGGGTTGCGATTCATGGATTTTTTTGTAACAATGTCCGAAGTTCATCTTCAAAGCATGCTTTAGTCTTTTTCGAGAGACTTATTGTATAAATTATTTGTCTTTTTATTCTATCTATGATAAATTTGTGGTTATGATTAGGGTTCTAAGTAGTAGTTTATTGGGATCACCATCTGAGTGGTTAACTATTAACTGTAGAAGTATTACGAAGTTAGAAAATTGATATAGCAAATTGAAAAGTTGGGTTGGTCAGCTGGAAAATTATACCATTTATATACCTAAAATGTGATGGCAAAGTGGTCGATAGGTATTCAATCTTGCTTTTAACTTCCGTGTTCGATTCATTTCAGTGGCGTTATTCCATCTCTATTTTGTTCATTGCTGCTTCTGAAGGCGAAGCTGTTACTGCAAGAAAATAATAGAATTAGCTATGCATTTACAGTATGAAATCTGTAAAGTTAATTCTTTTTTTTACTTGGAATAGATTTCTACAACTAATCATAGGAGTCCTTTGTTCCAATTCTACTTAACGACATTATAAATTCCTTATCTTTTTCCCACCTTTATGTATGAAATATTAACTTTTCATTGTTTTTCTTATAAATTCTTCGAGTTATGATTCTGTTTTGTGTTTTACTCATTGAATTAAAGTGCTTTGCAATATATTTGAATCATATTTACGCTAATAGAATTTCATGTTGACCTTTTTTATGGTAGTTTTGACTTATATATTTATTAGTTCTAGTAAGTTTTTATAATTTAGCTACCTATTACATTAATTGATTTAAAATTTTTGGTGCACCCAATAATTAGGAAAAAAGTTTATGTTACTTATCAATATTTGAATGCCCTTATCCAAATTTTGACTACACCACCGATGGCCATCATTGTCCGATATGAAACTTTGGCTTTCTGAGGAGTCAAAATCAAGCATTTGAAGGTTGTTGCTTTTATAGTCATTTTGCAATCTGCCTGAAAGATGATGTTAAGATTTTTTTTTAACTTAGGCTAATCTCTAACAAGTAATTATGAACTGTCATATGGTACATAAATATTGTTATTAAATGTATTACAACAACAATTTACTTGTCAAATATAAATTCTACGAAAAGAACACTTAATTGGATTAAGACATTCTAAAGATTAAACATGTGTTGCTCTTAAATTTTTTTGTCTTCCATTATGGATGAGGAAGTACATGATAGGAATTAATGTATAGGAGAAGAGTATATTATTGATAATCCTTTGTGATAGATAGATTCTTGATAAGTTGGGTTTGATATTTTGACTAGATTGTGATACATAGAAAAACCGGTATACTGAGGGAAATGAAAATTTATATTGTAAAATCATTTAGAGAAATTTCCAAGTAGCCAAAGCTAGTCCTTTACTGGCTACACAATGCATTTATATGACTAGTGAGGTTCATTTTAAGGAGTAAAAGGGTACTAATATATTGGATTACTTCTCATTTGTGACTCACATAAAATATTTTGGCAATCCATAGATATGTGTATATGCACTTTGACTTGGTAAATCTTGAGGACATGTTGAGATGAAGATTGTTATGTTGTTTGGCATCAAAATATTTTGGAGCTCAGTAATTAAAGATGTATTGTACTTTTGGACCTGATTTGTAGGATAGAGAACATAAAGACACCAAAAAAAGTTACATTTCAACTTTATATATAGAATGTGAACCAACTCTTATAATTGAAAATTTTAGAGAAGGCAGAGGTAGTGTGCGTGTGCAAGGTTTATAAGGAAGATCGGAACCATACTTGTTGCATTTACAAATGCCTTACAGTATGTACTCTAGCTTTTTCTGTTATCTAGAATAGGGGAAGAGCTAGAACCACAAGCGTTTACAGAGCTGGAAGAGACAAAAGATCGACATGGTTAGGAAGTAAGCATTTAATAATTGCTTTGCCTTTTAATGAGATAAGCTTAAATTCCCTGTAAGTTGCTGTCTTAGATAATTAATTATTTTTACATGTTGATCATAATAACTGTAAATTAAACAAAGCTCTTTAGTATAGATAGTACGAATTGTTGAGGAGAAAAGATATAGCTTGAGAATCCTTGGATGTTATACTAGTAGTCTGTTCTGTCCCATTGCGTTCTACAACATTCCTAAATGTTTTGAGGAAAATACCTACTGCACAGTGAGTTATTTTTTAACCTTTTCCCATATTGATTTATTTTAATGTATTGAGCTAATTATTGAGTAACTTGAAACAACTACAAACTACTATTTTGTCTTCTAGGATAGAAAGACAAGATAAGATTTACTTCAACATATTTCTAATATTTATGGGAGCTGCAACTTAGTTTAATATGTCAAGTTGATTATTTTTAGGAATCAACTCCCAAATACGAGCATATAGAAGTAAATACTGGTTGAACGTTGAGCAGGCACCATATTCACATCCAGCTAGTTGGTCCAGACCCGTTACTTAGTTATCAATGTTTCATAAGTCTGCCTCCGATCAAATACAAGATCTATGTAGTAGACAAGTCCTGGATCATCCATGAGGTGTCTCTCAACACATCCGAAAATGCATTGTAGCCCATTCGTCTTGCCAAGCTGTTTTTGATGAAAACATTCAAGGAAATAGGTATTCATATTGTTACTTAGTTATCAATGTTTCATATATCTGACTTCGTTGTTTATTTTACTAACTCGTTATTTTGCAAATCATTAGTACTGTTGAACTTCTAAAAGTACTCATATTGTATCTATAACAAGTTATAGATGTTGTGATATCGAAAAAAACCTCTCTATCTCATGCATGCCCTTTCAAACTGCACTTGTCGGATCACATTGGGCATGTGATGTTATTTGTTCTAGATCTCGTCATATTGTTTCAGTTATGTGATTGTTCTTAAATTATTTACATATTTTATGAAAAAGTATCACATGCATATGGTGACCATTGCAGGTGCATTATATGACTGGGCTGCATCAATATATTAATGGCCTTGCAAACATGTTAAGTGTAAAAGCATGCTCCAGGGATTCGCACTCTGTTTGAACCTTCCCAATTGCTAAATATTACACTAGGGAGATATAACACTTTGCCCCACTCCTAAAAGGTTGGAATCTATGTGAAGATCAATTTTCCTCTATATGCTCGACACAAACTGGACCTAGGATTGCTCAAAAACTTTCTGGACATAGGATTGCTCGAAAGACTGCTGGACCTGGCACTATTAGACATTGGAATTGCAGGTGCTTTAACTCAAAGAGCTTAGTAGTTGAATAAGCAAACAAGACATCTATATTAATATTATTTGATAAAGGATGTTAGTTTTTTTTTTTCCTGTGAAGTATTTGTGTAAATAATGATATGACGACTCATGTACTATGGTGTATATTTATATATATGAAAGCAGATTATGATAGTTCTATATCAATGCAGTTTGATTATTGCCATAAGTAATTATATTTTAATTTCATAAAATAGGAAATTATAGAGAAGTATATATATATAGGGACCACACTTTGTCAAAATAAGCTTTTTAGGACCGGCAGGCTGGTGGTTAAAAATCTTTTAGCACCAATTGATCTTCTATTTAAGAGCCAGTGAATATAGTCCCTAAAAGTGTTTTTAGGACCAGATTTTTGGTGGCCCTGAGATCTCTCTAGGGACCAGAAATACAGTCCCTAATACAATTTCAAAGACCAGTTTAATGCTGGTCGTAAAAACAATTTAAGGACCAACTAGTCCACCTCGTCCTTAATGTCCTTTAGTGACGGAGGCTATAGGGACGAGCTGGCGACCATATTTTCCGGTTCCTATTGGCTATTAGGGACCAAAATCTTACTTTTAAGGACTAGTTTTCCCTTCGCTATAGAGCATTTTTCTTGTAGTGAGAGCTGAGTAAAACAATATTTTCATCATGAATGATAGATATACCAATGCTTGAACTGGGATCGTACCACAAAAATCTGTGAGAATGAACAAATAATGCAATGCTTACCATCACTAGAAATCAAACAAGACTAGGTTGAACTTTATATTCTGTAGGTTGTGTTTTATTGACCTTGTAGTTGTGATTTCTCCCTTTAGAGCTTGTATTGCATCATTATCCTAAAGGTTGTGATTGTGACCTTGGTGGCTCGTCGTAGCCATGTGTTGGTCCTAACTATGCTTAGTCTCGGACTGGAGTGGCATAATTAGGGTAGGGCATCATCCCTTAAGTTGTTTCCCTTTTATTGATTTGAAATCTCTTCCTTGGTTCCTTTTCTTGTTGTTTATTGGTAAACTTGTTATATTCATATTGAGCTTAATTATATTGTTGGGCTCGAGGTCGCATCTAAGGGCCAATTAGATCCCAAGTTAGTACTCTTCCCCTTGGTAGCATGTTTTGGTTGGTTGTATGGCTATTTAACTTGAGTTCGTCATCTAATTTGACAATCCAGTGGCTTGTTTTCCCTGAAACTCTAAAGTCACTGCCTCACTGTGTCATTCAAGTAACCCATAGACCTTCTCCTATAGGTAACAAATGAGCATTAAATTTTTAACATCACCATGATCCCATTCGCAACACGTTATACCCCATATAAATTTTATCTTCTTCTATGTTAGTATGAGGGAGTTCACCTAACAAATTCAATAGCTCTGTTACCCATGTTATTTCTCAATCATTAAGTAGCCTCCATAAACTAAAATTCAACCCTTGTGGTGACCATATTTCTTGTATGCTACACGTAGGGTTAACACATCCTTTTTTTTTCCATGTATTTTTTCTTTCATTGAAATTGGATGAACTCTTTGAAATAGGCAATATATATTATTGGAAAGACTATACTAAAATTATGTCAATGTGGTTTCATTTTGCTTGTTGATTTTTTTGTAGGCTCTTTTTTGCATTTCATATTTTCTTTTCTGTGAATTGTATTTCATGTTCACATTATTTCTTTCTTTGTTGTTGTAGGTTTTGATTCCAAATCTGTCGGTGGTGGTGCTCGTTATTGTTGTTGAAAGTGTCTCCAAAAGTATTTCTTCGAAGGCTCTCTGTTGATTTCTTTTGTAAGGTACGTTTTTTTTGTTTTTCTGAACCTTTTTTCTTTACTGATGTGTTTTTCAAAATATTCCAAGTATTTGTCTCAATTTTTGTGGTCATTTGTTTTCTGGTGTTTTTCAATCTAGTTTTATTGGCCATTTTTTAAGAGGTACTATTGGTTGCGATCTTTTACTGTGTTCCATCGGTTTTTAACAATGGTATGAGCATGTAAAATGTTGAACTATCACGCACTATCAAAATATTGATTTGTTCAATATAGGTCATAAAAAAGTGCACAACTATAAAACAATTTAAATTCGACAAACAAAAAAATATAAAATATTTCACCTTGTTTCTTTAGTCTTGACATACTCGTCTATAAAGATAATCAGATTAGATTGTAGGACTTCTCTACCTTTGTTTATAATTTTATAAATTTGTTGTGAACCTTCGTTGTATATTCAGTTCATAACTATAAACGTAGAAACAATTTGGTCTTTTACTATTGATGTTTAGAATACACATTCAAACGTTATTATTTTGAAATATTTGGTCTTTTACTATTGATATGTTGGATTTTCTTGAATTGCTAGAGTCTTGTCATGTAATTTAGACTATTCCAATTTGTGTACCTTTTAATACCATCTTGTGAGTATTTATGAGTGTTTATTGTTTAAGTGTAGATTAAGTGTTTGTTTCTTGATTTTTTTTGTTGTAATGCGTATATAACTATATCCATCTATTGTGTATGAATCTACAATTCTAAAAGTAAATATCTAATTGTCACTATTTTTTTGTTATACTAATGTATTATTATATCTATTTTACATGCATGGAGATAACGGTGTCTAACAAGCAATGGATGAAACTTATTAAAGATAGACTTGCTATTGCTTACATAGATGAGGTTGAGACTTTCTTGGATTATTCCTTTACAAAATTAGGAGAACCGCAGTTGATACTTTGTCTATGTATTAAATGTGGTAATGCAACTTCTAGAACACGTATTGTAGTTAGGTCACATTTAATAGTACATGGGATAATAGCAAGTTATACTCTTTGGTATTGCCATGGGGAGATTTTAGGTGAAGAACAATCAAATTATGAATATTTACATGGTAATGACATTGAGGAGGATTATGGTGAGGATGAAATAGATGGTTTGCTGAGAGATTTATACCCCGATTTTAATGGAGATAATATGAATAATAGCGGTGATGATTTTCTGGTGGAGGAAACAAATGATGAAGCAAAAAGATTTTATAGGCTATTGAAAGATCTTTGCATAATATGAAAGTGCAAAGTTTATAAGCTTTCTACTTTGGTTAAATTGCTTCACCTTAAAATTATTGGTCATTGGTGTAATGAGTCATTTACGATGCTTTTGAAGTTTTTGAAAGATGATTTATTGTTGGATGGAACACACTTGCCAGATTAATATTATGAGGCAAATAAGGTAATTCAAGATCTTGGGATTTCTTATAAGAAGATTGATGCATGTAAGAATTATTGCATGTTATATTGGAAGGATGATAATTACCTTCAATCTTGCAAAATTTATGGTGCATCTAGATGGAATGACGGTAAACATAGTGGGGAAACAAACTTGAAAAAAGGAAAAAAGATAACATGCAAGATTTTACGTTATTTTCCTCTAAAGCCAAGACTTCTAAGATTATTTATGTGCTCAAAGACATCTCCTATAATGTCATGGCATCATGACAAAAGAGTTGATGATGAAATAATGAGGCATCCAGGTGATTCACTGGCATGGAAAGTTTTTGATGAGCTTCACACATCTTTTACTACTGAGCCTCATAATGTACGACTTGGACTTGCTAGTGATGGTTTGCAACCATTTGAAATGTGGAAAACTCCGTACAACATTTGGATTGTGGTACTTATTCCCTATAATTTGCCACCTTGGCTTTGCATGAAACAAGAGAATTTTATTTTGGCAATGCTTATACCTGGCCCTGAGAGTCCTTGTGATGCAATTGATGTATATCTTCAACCTTTGACAGAGGAGTTGAATGAATTATGGGAAAGTGGAGTCGAGACATTCGATGCATCAACTAGAAAGAATTTTATGTTGCATGCATCTTTGTTGTGGACCATTAATGACTTTCCAACATATGCTAATTTGTCTAGATGGAGTATAAAACGAAAATGGGTTTGCCCATGTTGCAATAAGAACACACACTCTACAAGGCTAAAAATGGCAAAAAACAATGTTATATGGGTCATATGCTATCTTCTTCTTAATCACAAATGGAGAAATGAGAAAGCATCATTTGATAACACTATTGAGCATAGGTTACTGCCATAAATGTTATCGGGTGATGATATACTTGATCAGGTTGTTGATTTAGATGGGTTGCCATTAGCAAAGGATCCAAATTGGAACAAGAAGAGTATATTCTTTGATCTTCCATATTGGAAAACCTTATTGTTGCGATATGATCTTGACATGATGCAAATTGAAAAGAATCTATGTGACAGTTTTTTGGGGACAATCTTAGATGTCAAAGGAAAAATAAAAGTCACCTTGAGTACTCAGTTAGATTTACAAAAAATGAAAATATGAAAAGAATTGCATCCAATACAAAATGGAGATAAATATTTGTCGCCAACAACATCTTACACATTATCTGTTAAAGACAAGCAAAAGTTTTTCAAATTTATGAAGAATTTAAAGGTCCCAGATGGATTTTCCACAAATATTTCCCAATGTGTCAACCTTAAGGATAAAAAACTATCAGGATTAAAAAGTCATGATTGTCATATAATTTTACAACATTTACTCCCTCTTGCCATGTGTGGTATGCTTTGCAAATCCATGTCTGAACCACTTATTGAGTTTTCTATTTTTTTCAAAGTGCTTGGAGAAAAATGTCTTAGCGTAGAGGACTTGGAACAAATAGAAGCTCAAATACCAAAAACATTGTGCAAGTTAGAAAAGGTGTCCGCTCCTGCATTTTTTGATGTCATGGTACAATTGTCTATTCAGTTACGTGATGAAGCTAGGATTGCCGGACCAATTCAATATCGATGGATGTATACAACATAGAGATACCTACACTTTTTGAAGTGGTTTATTAGTAATATGGCACACCCCGAAGGTGTCACGCCCCGAGCCTACACCCTGGGCGGGACCGGCACCTGGAGACCATTGTTGGCCCCAGGCGAACCCTTGGCCTGGCTTTCTTAACTTAGTGGAAACCTAACTCAACAGAATAACTCAACGTCATGCAAAGACATAAACAACTTAACTAATAAAATATGGCCCAAAGGGAAACTCGAGCCTCAAAATAGAATATTTACATATATATATATATACATATACATGGATGAGAGACTCACAACTAACTGACAGACTGACTGACTGTCTGACTGTCTATTGAAGCCTCTAATATACTGAGATGGATGTGGGGACAGACCCCGCAACATCCTAATAGAACAAAACTAAGTACACAAAATAATTGAGTCCTCCGGAATGCAAGGAGGCTCACCACAGACTCTGGAGTGCTCAGCTGGATCAACGACGTGCAGGATGCTGATCCGGGGTACCTGTATCTGCATCATAAGACGATGCAGGCCAACTGGCATCAGTACATGGAATGTACGAATATGTGAGCTGGAAAAGCTGAACCACAACTTAAGCTTGAAAGGAGAACAAGAGATCACTTACCTTGACTCTGAACGACTCATATACATAACTGGACTCAAAGTAGAGCAATAAGACACGAGCCACACATATAAAGCTTGTAAAAGAATGTAAACAACTTAGATCGTTAAGGATAAAATGACAACAAACTCCACTTTTCTTTTATAAACATAATACAAATTTTGTGGGAGGTTCTTTAACCGACAACCACCACTACGAGCCTTAGTGATGATACAACGTTTTACCTCACGTTGCCAAAGGACCATCCTATACCTTGCCATCGATATAGGACCTTACTTTTGCTTAGTGGATCCACTAGCCTAATCTTACATGATCATCTAAATAGAATGATACGTCAAGTCCCATGTTGGCGCATGGTTCTTATGGAGAGTCGAGTTAATATGAACTCGTGTCCCCAATTCGGTGCTCAATACTACTCCCAAAAATACTTTGGCTCATGCTTTTAAAATAACTTCTTTCTTTGATTGAGACGATTACTCAAAACTTAGCCCAAAGGCTCTTTTGGAAAACATGGCTCCTTTCTTACTTAAATGTAAAAACATTTAGAACTTCTTTGGGAAGTACATAGTTCCCTAATAACTTTGGAGAAATGGACTCGACTCTTTACTCCTTGCTTTACTTAGACTCTTTACTTTTGACTTGACTTGAAACTCTTAACTCAACTTGAGACTTGAAACGGCGTTAAGACGTTCAATAACGACTCTTGAAAAGCTTTAAAGACTTGCTTTGGCTTGCTTAACTTCTAAGCTTGGCTCTAACTCCACTTGACTTCTAACTTCACTTGACTTGATCCTAACTTTCTTGAATTTAATTATGGATTCAAGGACTTGATTGATATTTGGAAGGACCTCGTGGTGTTTAGGAATGATTTGGGACAGCCAAACTAAAGAAAATCTTCGAACATAAATTCTGAAAACAGTGGAGTCCGCGTCCTGTCCGCGACGCGGAGAAGATTTTTGTTCACAGAGGGAACAAGTCCGCGACGCGGACGTGCTCCTCGCAAGCTGCCCGACTTTCTCCTTCACGTCTCCAACTCTAAATCCTCTAACCTCAAGGGTTCCAGCCCCAATCACTTAGAAACATAATATCCCTCAACTTTCAATAGAATACCACTCAAAAACACAATCCAATCATGTTCCACAACCCACAATAATTCCAACAACAACAACAAACAACTTTAACAACATAACCAAACCTTTCTTAATGAATAAAAGGGGCTAGGTGTGTGGGGGAAAGGATCACCCAACACTAAAAGCTCACATACCTTGATAGGGATCACCCCCGACGAAAATCCACGATGATCTCCTTGCTTGATCTCCTCTTCTTCTCTTCTTCTTCTCTCAAAACCCTCACTCTCACTTCTTTTTAAAATGGTAAAACTGATCAAAATGATCAGCCTAACACATTTATATAACCAAAATAAAAGGCTAGGGAAAAGACCAAAATGCCCTTAATGATTCCCGGACGATTTCCTTGTCAACTGCCCAACTTTCAAAGGCCCTAACTCGCTCATACGAACTTGGAATTGAGCAAACTCGGCGGCGTTGGAAAGATCGTTCCGAGGGCTATGCAACCATAACTGGAAATACTTCTAACTCGTCATGAGCTAGAAGTTACGACTGATCAAAGTTGGCCAAAAACTCACCTTTTCCATACTTAGCCAAAATTTTCCAGATTTTCAAATCCTTTCCAAAAAATGAAAATTTCCACTTCTAAGCCTCTTCAATTATTTCACATTGCCGGATGTTACAGAAGGTTTGATTGCAAAGGGATATTTAGTAGTTGAATGTATGACTTTATGTTCAAGATATTTGAATACAATAAAGACAAAGTTTAGTTGTCCGGAGAGAAATTATGATGGTTATGTAATTGAATCTGAGGGTGGTTTGACAATATTTGGTGAACCTGGAAAAAGTTTAAAGGGTAGCACACTAGGCAAGCTTGATTCAAATGATATAGAGGACACACAGAGAAATCGTCTGATTAAGAAAGAAGGGTTCCGCCTCTCGCTAATACAATACAGGGATAACCCTGACATGACTCAATTCCCGTCTTCTCTAGTGGGAATTCTGATCCCGAATAACTAAATAGCGTCAGTGAGGATGCCCAGTAGCTTCTCTTTCAGCTTCTTAACCGCGTGGGGCCTTTCCCTCTCTTCCTCTTTTTTGAAGGTAATTGTCCAGTCTTGGAAGTGAGGGTCTTGCAATCATTCCAATCCCTCTACTCTAGTATTAGCAGTTTCCTGAAGCCATTCTGTTATCATTCTAGTTGTTAGTAAAGTGACTGTCGTTTTTGATGTTCGATCGTTTAACTCGCAACCAAGGAATGTTCCTGATCTGCGAATAGAACCGAAGGAGGTTACCGCGACAACAAACCAACATGCATGATTTAGAGAAGGATGATGATCTATTGTGTACGCAGGGATAACTATTGGATAGAGCCGCGTGAGATGCATTCTTCAATTGCGAGCCAAGGGTTTACCAGGTTGGGCGAGTGGTGGTCGTCCAGGCATTTTCCCCTCTTTCATCACCATTGAAAGCGCTTTGTCCCGCCTATCAGAACCGCTTCCACCTCTGGGACTTCGGAGAGCCGCTAAATAATGAGGTTCGACATCTGCTTGAGAAGGAAGAAGAAGGGTTGGATCCGCTCTTAAAGAAGACGTTTCGGGGGAAGAGTTAGAAGTATGAGTTCCGTTTCTAATATAGCATTAGCCGCACTTGGGCGAAGACGAACTAAAAGCAAGAAGTACTGTGATGAAATTTAACCATATTTCGAGTAAATATTTATTTAATATAATAATTTACTTGTACATTGTACATATGTTTAATTAAAAATAACATGTAAAACTTCAATTCTTTGTTAGAGAATTTTCACAAATTTATAGTGAGACCTCTCAACAAAGTTCAGATGTGGAGTGGAATAGAAAATTCATTTGTTGGTTACAAAAAAAAGTGAGCAGAAATTAATCCATTTTCTTAAATCAAGTATGTAAATATTGTTTTCTAAAAAGCTATTTGATATTGTTAGGTTGCAGGAATATGCAAACATGATAATAGTAAGAGAATGACATATTTGCTATCTTTATCACGTGGTCCTATGCTATGTGTTACAAGATTCAAAGGTCATATTTTTAATGGATATGGTTTCATGTGAAAACAGAAAGAGAATGATCAATATTTGAAAACTCAAAATTTTGGAGTGGTTTAGTAGGTGAGACCGGTGAAGAGCAAAACCATATGAATTACTATGGCAAGTTACGCAAGGTTCTTGAATTACAATTTGTTGGAGGAAGAAGAGTGATTTTATTCCGATATATGTGGTTTGATGTGTATGATCAAAATAGGGGAGTTAAAATGGATGAATATGGTTTTGTAAGTGTTAACCGTTTGTGATATTTGAAATTAAATGAGCCATTTGTATTAGCCAACCAAGCATCACAAGTATTTTATGCTATCGATCATTCCAATAAAGGTTGGCATATAATGCAAAAGGTTCAACCTCGTGATTCTTTTGATTATTTGGAAAAAAATGATGATAACTTAGAAGAGGTAGATAACTATACACAAATGAAAAGAAAACAAACTCATTAAGGATTGGAGCTTTTTCATGCTTGCTTTTACTTTATTAATTTTTTATGGTAATGATTCATTATAGTATTTCTATGAAAATTTGTTTGATGCACTTGGTCTTTAATGTTACCTTGATCTTACTATAGTAGTAATGGTCCATGTAAGGAACCTATGTTACATGTACATGTGTCTCTTTTCTGAATGCGTTTTCAATTCACATTTCTTCATATGAAAAACTTCCTAACCTATTTGATCTTTTGTTTGGAAGAGTTTGCTCTTATTATTATGTTTCTGTATTAGGTGGATACGAATCCCTCAAAAACTCTGAAGTATGAAATGTAACAAGCTTTAAATATTCCCAAGCATTAATTCATTCAGCCTGGTGCCTTAGAAAAGGGACTAGATAAAAGTTTGAAATTTATGAGCACTATAAGAGTTAATGTTGAACAAAGGACTCTGATTGCCAAAAATAGAAGTTACTATACAACAACTTCTAAGTTAAATAAGCTAGCAGATAATACTTTCCATGTGCATCCTTGTTTTGATGAAAAGGAAGACAATGCTCCCCTCTATCAAGAAGCTGAAGCAAATCAATACACTTTGACCAGTGATGCAAGGGGTCGGGGACAAAGCTTAAGGATTAATGCTGAAAAAAGGACTTTGATTGGCGAAAATAGAAATACTACAACAACTTCTAGTCAAAATAAGACAGCAAAGAAAACTATACATGTTCCTCTTGATTTTTATCCAATGGAAGACAATGATACCCTCTTTCTAGAAACGGAAGGGACTCGAGATACTCAAAGAAGTGATCATTTGAAAAAAAGAGTTAATCCAGTTAATCTATTTGATCAAGAATTATGCTTAGCTTTCTCTACTTAATCCCCTTTGTATTCTTTTTGTTACCAATGGGAATGAACTTCTTATTTCGGTTGACTTCCATCAAAATTTGCAGGCCCATTTGAATTTGACAAGTCCAAGAAAAGTGATTGAAGTGCCTTGAGTTGCCGAAAGATCAAAGTGACACTACTATTTTCTTTTATTTGTGCAACTTCTTTTTGTTAGTTGAATGAAGTCTTGATTTTTTTACTTGAACTTAAATTTGCAGGTCTGTTTGACTCTAGAAAAGATAAAAAAGGGGTTGGAGTGGCTCAATGTGATAAGGAAAATCAAACTAGTATGTATTTTCTTCTATGTAATATTTTCTTGTTGTTACTTGTAAAGCAGAAAAACAATGATCTATGACTCACTAGGCAATAGATATGTTAGCATATGACTAGCATTTTCAAGAACAAGGACCTTCGAGATAAGATCAATATTAGTAGCACTTATTTGTCTCAGTAACTCTCCCCTCTGGAAGAATTTCAATCGTGCTTCATCAACATCTTTCTTAGATGTTGTCCATTCCCCTTTCTGTATCACATTTTGTTTTTTGGCAACTTAAGGCTTGATCTCTTGTAATAGGCACTAATATTAAGCTTTGATATCTCTATTAGAGTGAGGATTTAATTTTTTTTTTTCAAACTAAGATGATGTGAGTAAAAAGTTCTCTGGTTGGGAACTGTGGATGGGTACTTGTCGAAAACCTGATAAAATGTTATTTTGCATATTTAGTCTTATAGATCTAAGAAAGATCAGACCATTGTATATAGTAATAGTTTCAGAAGTTGACACCTAAAACATAACTACTGGAGTAGTCTCCAGAGTCGATGGTTAAGCACTAAAGATCAAATTTATATCAAAGAGCATAGTTGACTTACTTTAAATTTTGCAAGTCCATGTGAATATGATATGACAACCAAGGCGAGGGGAACAAATATTTGTAAGAATGTTTTGTGATGAGACCTGGAGAAAAGTTAAAAGTTACTTTCTATCAAAATCCAGTCGTTGGGCAAAATCCCACCTCATTTACTAGAAATTTGGATTTTCTAGTTCATGATCATAATATTTGTCCGTTGTGGGTACATCATGGATGGGTGTCGAAGATAATATGCTTGAGCATATGTGGGCAGCTTATAGTTATAATTACAATATTAGTCTCTCATATTTTCTCTGACTTGATAGCGCTGCTACTGTAACAACAATATTTTTCCCTCTTCTTCTTGCGATTGTTTAGAGTTTACTATGGTATTGCCTTTGTTTAGACCTTATTATGGTCTTTAATTTTAAGTTGAATATAACTTTAGTGAAACAATCTCTTCTCTTCATGCTTCAAGTCAAGTGGGCTTGTATAGCTATTTTAACCTCCATTCTCTTTAAATAACTGTACAAAAGTCGTGTGAGTATGCTACATGTATTAAATAGATTATAGGCCAAGATAAAATATAAAGTTTATTATAGTTGAACAGAAGCATTAGTAGAACATAATATATTACATCAAGAGATACTATTATGTCTAAAGAAAATAAGATAAAACTCCATAGGATATGGAAAATGAACAAACAAAATAAAGGAGTGAAAGAAACCATGCAAGTAGATATTTCATTAACACTGATGGCTGTACATATTTATTTTTTATCCTAAAACATCCAGGCTACTACTCTATTTGGTGATTCATATTTTGATGCCTTGTTTTCACTTATTTAAGAGATTTTGTTGATATTTTTCTCTATTTCAAGAAATGTTTGGCAGTGATAACATGAATGATCAAGGAGATAAGGTTTTGCAACATATGAGAAATCTTTGGAACAATTGGAGAGGATCATTGCACAAGAATATGAAATCTAACTCATTGCACGAGGTTCCAAATGAAGTGCCGATAGGAGTAGACAAGAGTTATTGGGAATGGTTGGTCAATGGACATTTTTTATCTGATATGTTTAAGGTATGATTGCATAGCTATTAGTTAATATCATTTTATTTCCAAGTTACATATGATTACTTTTTTGGAATAATTCTTTTGATAAACAAATGATTTCATTTGTGATATCAAGAGGATGCAAAGTAGTTACAAAAATTTAAGATTAAAAATACAATCATTAAACAATCTTGTCAT
Source organism: Solanum verrucosum (assembly GCF_900185275.1). Classification (NCBI taxonomy): domain Eukaryota; kingdom Viridiplantae; phylum Streptophyta; class Magnoliopsida; order Solanales; family Solanaceae; genus Solanum; species Solanum verrucosum. Next base: position 391,113 of record NW_026020285.1, read on the forward strand.
AATTTCAGTGTTGTGTTGTTAATGCAGGAATCAAGTACAAGAAAAACAATCAACAGGTCTAAGTTGTGTATGCCTCATCTTATGGGTAGCAAGCCTATAAGAGAGATTGTTTACGAACTGGTAAATAAATCATGAAACCCTACAAAGAAACCTCCTTTTTGTATAAAACATCTTATAGTACTTACTCTTTTTTATTGTTAAAGGAGGTAAATATGGTAATCCACCAAACATGACAATTATCTTCTTAGGGACTTGTAAAAAGGGAAATGAACTTGTCGAACCTGAAACCAATGGAAAATATGTATGTTTATCGATAAATTCCATTTAGCATTTTCTCTCTTATTTAGTGCATTGAAATATTCTAAACATTCTTGTATTTTAAAAGCTGAAATTCAAGAGTTTGTACCATCAGAACCGTCTCTTACTAATATTGAGGTAGTGGAACTGTGCTTTGGACCTCAATGCAAAATTCATGTAGTTGGGTTTGGTGATGGGATAAGCACTAAGGATTTTAAAGGTGGTAGTACCTCTAAGGCTGTGTTGTTGGAAGAAATGAAAACAACTCTAAAAGAAAAGGAATCACTACAAAAGTGTAGGGATATTCTAGAGAGTAAATATAATCGCCTTGAAAGTATGGTGGTTCGTCAGCATCCATTACCTCCATCACCTCCACTAGGTTAGCAAACTCTCTATTAGCTATTCCATGATGTGTATTGTTCGATGAATTTAGTGATGTCATTTACAAATGCTCATCTTTGATAAGGGCTTTGCTAATGCAGTGGTCTGTCTTTCTATGATAACTTGATCTTAAAGGGTAGACGGTCTTTAGTTGTACTACTTTCCATGAAGAATGAGACTACATGCTTATAGGATTATGCATATCTCCTGTCACGACCCAGGGGTACCCCCTAAATGTAACATGGCACATAGAACCCCGAAGGACTCCATGTAAGCCACTTAGCATATCACAACAAAAGTACGAAAATTTAAAACATTTTCCAATACAATCAAAGTTTCATAAAACGAAGCGGAATTCTTTAACATTGTCACAAACTATCTAAAACATAAGTAGTTTTGGGTCACAACCCATACAAGAGTTTTAACATAAAAGTAAGACATAAAGAAAAAGGGTGATCACGTCCTCAATGCTACGTGGACTCACCAAAACTTCTCTTCTTGCTCTACTAGGAACCTAGCCACGAGGATGGAAGTCAATATCGCCGGATCCTACATTTGATAAGAATGTAGGCAAAAGTATGCGTTAGTACAATTAAGTACTAAATATGATGGCTAGCATAAATCATCAACATAAGCATAATAGAGGCATTAGTCAACATAAGACATATGCCAAAATCATAAGAGACAATAACATGAGTCATAAGCATAAGAGACATCATCATAAGACATAGACTATAAGCATAAGAGATAACAACATAGTCATAGGCATAATTAATGCATCTAGTTTAACATAACTTAAGAGAAACACTTCATAAGTCACCTCAAGGTAAGCTTGTGCAATGCATGGATAAGACCCCATAATCCCACCCATGCTAAGCAAGTCAATTTAGGCCCTCATTCATATTTATCATCTTTTGATCTCATCCTTAGCTTATTTCTCATAGACAACGGAACATTAACCTTAGTCACACATGTATTGGAAGGGCCTTTCAAGCTACAATACAAACTAAGCGTACATCATACAAGTGAACCTCATATCAAAACATACTTACAATACTTCCTTGAAGTAATCTTCTTTCATCATATACATGCTACTTGGATTAGGGACTTGTCCCTCATATTCATGTTAGTCATGAAAGACTACCTCTATACTAATCCACAACACATCATCACTCATGAATGGTTACGATATACCAATTCAAGGCTATCAAGAAAAAGCACCTTACTTATGCTAGACCAACTTATCATGGAAAGCACTCTATCATGCAAGTCCAAGCTGATCAAGGAAGCGTACTATTGCTCAATCCAAGCTATCATGAAATGTTGCGGCCTCATCAGGTCAAGCTAAGATGTAAGCATTCTATTATGCTAGTTCAAGCTACATTGGAAGGGTACGATTTCTCAATCCAAGGCTATCCATGAGTTCTACTATCTCAGCTAACATGCATGGTTTTGTCTTACCAAGTCAAGCTATTCATGAAAGGATATCATATCACTACTTCAAGCTAAACATAGTTCATACATGTTTTGATTCATTTTAGGTGAGCAAACCTTTCAACCTAGATTCATTCTATGTGAGAAAACCTTTCACATCATGTGTTAATGAGAATAACCTTTCAAGCAACACATCATTTATATCAATTAAGATAGTTCAAAAGATATGGAGATTGTTACTAAAAACCCGGAATCAACTAGTGTTAAAGGTATCCGTCTCATGAGATATATTTGGGAACCCAGACTCAACTAGTGTAAAGGGATCCCACTTGGAAGCCGGACTCAACTAGTGTAAAAGCTTACATCTCATATTCAATATTGTTCTCATAGACACTTTACTCTTAAAGTGTTCATAAAACATTTACATAGGTTCTATAAGACATACATAATCTCATCTAATCATACTATAGGTCATGTGGGTAAAGTCCTTCCACAACAACACCACATACAAATCAACATACCTATAAGCTTCACTCTCAAAGCATTAGCATTCCTAGTTCATGATATTATCTTTTACCCTCAATGCAAGCCTTACTCTCAAAACAATACTTCTCATGATCATCATATATGCCTAATTCTCAAGACATTCTAACCACATACTTCATTCTTAAGCAATTTTAATCATATAGCATCATATAGACTCAATCTTTACATTACTAATCATGATTCATCGTATAAGTCCTAATCTAATCAATTCATGTCTACAAGCTTTAATTTTAAGCAATTCATGTCTAGGTGCTGTAATCTCAAGCAAATTCATAAAGTAATTCATCAATCTTAGAAGATCACTTCTAAGCCCTCAATTTCCCCTTTCATGGCATAAAATCAAACTATATCAATTTCACCTTAGAATCTTAGGTTAATCAAGAATACATGTATTATCATACTAAAAACATGCAATTCCATCATAAACAATAATAAACGATCATAAACAATCATAATCCACTCTATTGGATCATAACCCATAACATTAGAAGATACCCTAGATTGACTTGGGAAATTCTTCTTCTAAATTGGGGAAAACATGGGTGCTTCATGGATGAAAGGAATCCATGAATGAATAAGCCATCATACCTTGATTACAAAGCCTAAAAATCTTGAACCAATGGAGTCTTGTCTTGACCTAGATTGACCTTCTAGTTCTTCTAGAGAGGAATTTTGAGAGGGAATTGGGTATTCTTTTGGGGGTTTAGAAATACTGATTTGAAATGACTTAATTAAGGGTCTAAAATCTTTATATAGGTGGTCTAAACTAAGTTAAAATGACACCACTTAATCCTTAATTAATTCCGGAAAGACCCCTTAGTCCCCAACTTAACCGCTTAAAACCAACTCATTGCCTCACCCACGAGACCCCGACCACGGGGCGTGGTTTGACCCACTGCCCGTGCTGGTTGGGTGTGTTTTGGTTCTGAGGGTTGGCCAGGCAAGCTTGGACCCATAGACCCCATCCAGGAGGTGTGGAACCATCCATGAGGCGTGGGTCCTGCCTGTGGACATAGCCTTAGGCAGATTCAAGGAAGAGCTCACCTACGTTGCCCACCTATGGGGCGTGATTCCATCCACGGGGCGTGGATGGCCTCGTGGGTGGCACATGGACTCCTAAATAATGCTAAACATCACACTCAAGGATACAGGGTGTTACAATATCTTCCTCTTGGGACCATTCGTCCTCGAATGACGTTCTAGGAAATTCTTAAGATTACGACTCTAGACTAGCAACCCATTATGCATGCAACACTTCTAAATACACACTACCAAAGATGAATAATCAACTCTAAGCTAAACATGCTCAATACATCACATGGATGGTAGGAACTACATCTAACAACCCAAAATTCATGAAATTCTAGCATTTCTTTTGTTGAAGGAGGAACTACCATCTCCAAGCTAAAAGCATGCTTAATACAATCTCATAGAGCCATTATACAATCTATACACATAACATACATCCAAGAAGGAATCTCTCAACTCCAAGATAAGACATGTTCACCAATTCATCTCATGATGTCTATAGGCAACTCATACTAAATGCACTACAACATGAGGAAATCAAGCATACAAACTCATTTTTCTTTCTAAGAACAAGTATTCATGAACATGCACAACATAAGGAAGTCATGAAAACATCTAGAACACACATGACTTCACATAAGGTATAAACCATGAGGAACTCATCATCTCAATGCTAAAGGAGTAATACAAGGGAAAAGCGATGAGGATATCAGGACATCTCATTGGCCCTTGGCCTCCTAAATAGCACCCTCAACTAAAACCCTCACTAAAAGATCGCTCATTAACACTTTCATGGAAGCAACTTCCTTGCTCTTCTATTTCTTAACTTGCCGGTCTAAGATCTCATAGGGGCTTTACAAAACGGGGACTAAACTTTCCCAAGCCTAAATCATGATCATTAAGAATACTCAACGACCTTACTATCTAGGCACACCATCTCCCCCTTGGGAGTAAGCCTATACGAACTTTCTAAGCGCCATTTCTCTTAATTCTAAGGTCAGAACAAGTCATCACTAAGTTTTCACATCCATCACACGTGATGATTCTAAACCATGGTGAACTATACTACTACCCTTAAGAGGAGTTTATTCACCCAACACATTTAGGCATTACTTAAACACCATTTTCATCAAATCTATCAACATGCTCCAAACTCATCATGACTAAGTCGGGTTCTACCATCAATACACATAGCAATAATGCATCCTATTCATACTAAAGACAACATCAAATTTTATCATATCAAGTCTATCAAGTCATAAAAGACAAGCAACACCGGAATCTAAATAAAGCATGAAGAACATACCGAAATCAACATTTGGAGGACACTCTTGTTTACCTCTAGGTTGAAGAGCTAGAGCCTATTATTCTTTGGAGCATTCCCATCTGAACCACTAGAGACAACTTGATTACCCTTAAGACTTTATCTTTGGACAATTTCTCATAGTATGGCCATTCTCACCACAACTAAAGCAACCCTCACTACCAGCCAAACACCTACCCTCATGTCTCTTTCCACACCTAGCACAAGTAGGCCATAAGGACTCATTATTAATTCCTTGAGTTCTAGGGTTAGAAACCCTATCCTCATTATACTTAGAAGCATTGGAGTAATCTTGTCCTGAAAACCTTTGTCGATTCGTAGAACGACCATGTCCACCGGACCTTGCATGAGAGAAGTCAACATCATCATTTCTAGACCTCTTTTTATCCTTAGCTCTCCCTTTTAGTTTCACCTCCTCAATTTGTTGAGCATGAGTCATAAGACGAGCAATATAAATGTCACCAATAAGCATGACGGTATGACACTCTTTCTCTACTAGATCGGATACTCCCGACACAAACTTACTCATCCTTGACCTAGAGTTGGCCACTAGAGATGGAGCATGCTTAGATAATTGGATGAACCTCAATGCATATTCCTTAACATTCATTTTACCTTGCCTAAGGTTAATGAACTCAAGCACCAAAGCCTCTCTTATCTCTAGAGGGAACAACCTATCTAAAAGGGCACTCTTGAACCTCTGCCACTCTATGGGACCCATTCCTTGCGGCCTAGCCTCTTTCCATTGATTAAACCAAACATGTGCAACCCCTTTGAGTTGGTAAGCGGCCAATTCCGTTTTCTCAGCCGAAGTAACTCCCATAATGTCTAACACCTTATAAATCTCATCTATAAACTCTTGAGGGTCTTCCTCGAGTTTAGAGCCATGAAATTCCGAAGGGTTCATTCTCATAAAATCCCTCATCTTGACGCCGTCGTACCCACATTTGGGTTCACGGGGGCTACCACCTCTCTATTGGCTTGTGCCGTCACGGCTTGAGCCATCACTTGGAAAGCCGTCCTACGCTCCGCATTAGTTATGTTCTCATTCAATGGGTCAATCGGAGCTTGAGGAGGAGCTTGGGGAGAAACCTCTTGATCCACATTGTCTTCCTTATTCCTTCTAGCATTAGCCATTGTAGTAGTCATATCCTGAAAAACCAACGAGCACGAATTAGGAGAAAGACCTAATAGAGTTTAACTTTATGGCACTACTCAGAGAATGAATAAGTGAAGTTTCCTAAACATCTAATAGCCTTTCATTATAAATGTGGTGCACTTCACACTTATGAACAAGACTCTACTAGACGTGGTTTGAGACATCCTAGAACCATTCTAAACTTTTTGCTCTGATACCAAGTTTTTCATGACCCAGGGGTACCCCCTAGATGTAACATGGCACAAAGAACCCCGAAGGACTCCATGTAAGCCACTTAACATATCACAACATAAGATAATAGAAAACTACATAAAATTATAACATTTTCCAATACAATCAAAGTCTCATAAGACAAAGAAAAAGTCTTTAACATTGTCTCAAACCATCTAAAACATGAGTAGTCTTGGGACACAGCCCATACAAGAGTTCTAACATAAAAGAAGGCATAAATAAAAGGGGTGATCAAGTCCTTGATGCTATGAGAACTCACCAAAACTTCTCTTCTTGCTCTACGAGGAACCTAGCCACGAGGATGGAAGTCAATATTGCCGGATTCTACAATTGATAAGAATGTTAGCAAAAATATGTGTTAGTACAATAAAGTACTAAATATGATGACTAGAATAAATCATAAACATAAGTGTAATAGAGGCATTAGTCAATATAAGACATATACACAAATCATAAGAGACAATAACATGAGTCATAAGCATAAAAGACATCATCATAAGACATATGCTATAAGCATAAAAGATAACAACATAGTCATAGGCATAATTAATTCATCTAGTTTAACATAATATAAGAGAAACAGTTTATAAGTCACCTTGAGGCAATCTCGTGCAATGCATAGATAAGACCCCATAATCCCACCCACGCTAAGCTAGTCACTTTAGGCCCTCATTCATATTTATCATCTTTTGATCTCATCCTTAGCTTATTTTTCATAGACAAGGAACATTCACCTTTAGTCACATATATATTGGAAGGGCCTTTTGATTTCACGTATCAGGACACTTCTTCCAATTCTAAGTGCCAACGATCGTTAGTCAGTAATATAACCCAACTAAGTGAGTTGGGGTCGAATTTCACAGGGAGTGGTCCGTGCTTAAAAATCAAGAGTCAAGTATGAATATGTTCAAGTCAATCAGAGGTAAATCCATTTATGAATAGAAGCATAGTTCAAATTTAGGGTGACACAAGTGTCAACTATGGGGGTTTTGGTTTCAACTATCAGCTACACAACAACAAATAACACGAATTAGCAAGTAATAAGACGGGCTCTTGGGATGTGATTGGATTATAGGATAAGGTAGACAAATGGGTGATTGCAATTAATAGTAAATAGCTGTAAATTAGTGAATAAGCTAGACTTTAGTGGGGATAAACTTTCTCTCGAACAATTTATCCCGAATCAAATTGGTTTCTCTCGAACACCAATAAGCAGCAATTAAGAACATCCTACGCTTTAGTCCATTCACTCTCTCGAGCTGAATGTGTGGAAAAGGGTTTAGGATCCACTCTTTCGAGCTGAACCCATGACAACCCAATACCCACAGACCTTCAATTTAGTAATCTTGGTTTTGAAACCTCTCTCTCGCGCAAGCCAAAAACACGAAGGTAGATTTGCATTTACAACTATAACCCTTTAAATTAGACCACAATTTCTGATTGCAATCACTTTTAAACAACATTTAAACTATCAATTAGAAATACCCAACAGCTAAATCAATTCATAATCACATAATCACACCCTAAGAATTGGGGTTTTAGCTAGACATCATAAAAAGATAGAAATCATTACCAAATTGTGTTTCCATCAACCGGTTAAGATTAATTTCGTCTTTACAAAGGTCAAGGTTGAAGAATCTCAAAGACTCACTTCCAATTTCTCAAAAATGGAAATCTTCAAATCTTCAAATCTAAGGAAAGTATTGTCTCAATACACTCTGTTCTAAACTCAAAACTTCAAAACTGATAATGAAAAATTAGATACTATGAAAACTGATGCTAAATTAAGAATTTAAAAATGTATTTATAGTCGCCAAAAATATACTGCGATGAACCATTCGACGCAATAAGTCAGGATCGCCGATCCACTCGGTGATCCGCCCTTTGGTCAATTCCATCGCCTTTTTTCTTTGGCCTTCAACATCTTTAAGTACTGTAACTTTGGGCAATCTAGCACTGCATCGTGAAACCATTCGGTGACTTGCCAACTGCTCCTTTCTATCGCCGACTTGATTTTATCCTCAGGGCTTGGCACACTGGATCTTTAGGCAAGGTCATAGCCATTTGGTGACTCGCCCAATGGGTTAGGCGATCACTAGACCTTCTTTTCTTCATTTTTTCAGCTGCCTTGTTCCTTTTTGCTTATTAGTGTCCATGCTTTGCTCTTCAGTCCAAATACCTGGGAATTAAGGATTTACATCAGTTATTGGCACAAAATAAGCATTTGAGAACACTAAATATGTTAAAATAAAGCTCTAAATGAGTCTAATTCGTGGACTCATCAACTTTCAATCAACAATCCAAACTAAGCATACATCATACAAGTGAACGTCCTATCAAAACATACTTACAATACTTCCTTAAAGTAATCTTGTTTCGTCATATACATGCTACTTGGAGTAGGGACTTGTCCCTCATATTCATGTTAGTCATGGAAGACTACCTCTATACTAGTCCACAACACATCATTACTCATGAATGGTTACAATTTACCAATTCAACGCTATCAAGGAAAAACACCTTACTTATGCTAGACCAAGCTATCATGGAAAAAACTCTATCATGAAAGTCCAAGCTGATCAAGGAAGTGTACTATTGCTCAATCCAAGCTATAATGAAATTTTGTTGCCTCATCAAGTCAATCTATCATGCAAGCATTCTATTATTCTAGTTCAAGCTACATTGGAAGGGTACAATTTCTCAATCCAAAGCTATCCATGAGTTCTATTATATGAAGCTAACAAGCATGGTTTTGTCTTACCAAGTCAAGCTAATCATGAACGGATATCATATCACTACTTCAAGTTAACATAGTTCATACATGTTTTGATTCATTTTAGGTGAGCAAACCGTTCAACCTAGAATCATTTTATATGACAAAATCTTTCACATCATGTTTATAATGTATTCATGAGAATAACCTTTCAAGCAACACAACATTCATATCAATTAATCTAGTTCCTAAGGTATGGAGATTGTTACTAGAAACCCAGACTCAACTAGTTTAGAAGGTGTCCATCTCACTTGGAAGCCGGACTCAACTAGTGAAAAATCTTTCATCTCATATTCAATATCATAATCATACACACTTTATTCTCAAAGTGTTCATAAAACATTTACATAGGTTCTATAAGACATACATAATCTCATCTAATCATAATATAGGTCATGTGGGTAAGGTCCTTCCACAACACCACCACATATAAATCAACATACCTATAAGCTTCTCTCTCAAAGACTTAGCATTCCTAGTTCATCAAATTAGCTTTTACCCTCAAACCCCTAGAAGTCACATTCATACTACAAGCCTTACTCTCGAAGCAATACTTCTCATGATCATCATATATGCCTAATTCTCAAGACATTCTAACCACATGCTTCATTCTTAAGCAATTTTAATCATATATAATTATATAGACTCAATCTTTACGCTACTAAACATGATTCATCATATAAGCCCTAATCTAATCAATTCATGTCTACAAGCTTTACTTTTAAGCAATTCATGTCCAGGTGCTCTAATTTAAAGAAAATTCATAAAGTAATTCATCAATCTTAGAAGATCACATCTAAGCCCTAAATTTCCCCTTTCATGGCATAAAATCAAACAATATCAATTTCACTTTAGAATCTTAGGTTAATTAATAATACATGTATAATCATATTAAAAACATGCAATTCCATCGTATACAATCATGAAAGATCATAAACAATCATAATCCACTCTATTGGATTATAATCCATAACATTAGAAGAAACCCTAGATTGACTTGGGAAATTTTTCTTCTAAATTTGGGAAAACATGGGGGTTTCATGGATGAAAGGAATCCATGAATGAATAAGCCATCATACCTTGATTACAAAGCCTACCAAGCTTGAAACAATGGAGTCTTTTCTTGACCTAGCTTGACCCTCTTCTTCTTTTTTCTAGAGAGAGGAATTTTGCGAGGGAATTGGGTTTTTCTTTTGGGGGTTTAGAAATAATGATTTGGAATGACTTAATTAAGTGTCTAAATTCTTTATATAGGTGCTCTTAACTATGGTAAAATGACACCACTTAATCCTTAATTAATTCCGGAAAGACCCGTTAGTCCCCAACTTAACCGTTTAAAACCAACTCACTGCCTCACCCACAAGACCCCGACCATGGGGCATAGTTTGACCCACAGCCTGTGTTGGTTGGGCGTTGTTTGGTTTTGAGGGTTGGTAAGGAAGGCTTGGATCCACAGACCCAATCCACGAGCGTGAACCTATCCAAGAGGCATGTGTCCTGCCCGTGGACACTGCCTTAGTCTAATGGCTCGATCAATGATCTTAGGCCTGTCTGTCTCAACCCGGACAATTGTAACATTTGCCGACTGAGCAAGGCTTACCATATGATAAATCATCGCATGTGTCAATGGGGGACGTGCGATATGAGTCTGGGAAGGTCTCACAACAAAAGTAGTAGAAACACTAGTACTATCAGGAACAAAAGAATCACTAGCAATAATAAGAGGATAAGGCATAGTAGAAGAAATGCATTCCTTCTCCACAGAAGGAGCGAGTGTGATAGCCTTAGCTTCTAGTGTGGTGGGATCTACCGGGCATCATGTCTTGTGGTGAAAGCTTCCTCCTTGCCACATTACCCTGTAAGCACCCATTCTTAATCCTCTTAATGTCACTGGAAGAAACTAGGGTAGCCCTCACATCTATGGTTGCTCTATCAGGGACTCTTTCCCTCTCACAGAACTGCGTAATATCACAGAACTGCATAATCAGCACCAGAAATGGGAGAGAAGTCTTCTCCTACCTTGCTCTCATCAGAATCTCATGAGATGTAATCGCATCCACATGTATGTGCTCTTTGTCTTTGATTTTGCCTACTAAGAATGACTTGTCATGGTGAAGGAAATACTCATGTTGCTAAGAGATTATGTTACTACTGATGGAGCCAAATATGTATCTCACCACCATATTCAAGTCTTTCTTCTCAATCTAAGCACCATCAGCCATCCAGGAGGGAGAATAATAAAAAATTAAGGGGGCCAACCACCCTTTCAAGAAATCCAAGTCATGTCTCACCTAGAGCGAAATAGATTTGCTTAGAATGTTGGTATCACAGTGTAGTGGTAATAGCTCTGGCATCAATCGTACTTTCTTTCAACGCACATCCACTTCTTCAAGCAGTTTCCAAACTGTACCTTTCCTCCTCTTTGGAAGGACATGAGTATAATCATTGTAGAACTGTTGCACCATAGAAAGAATATTGGATTCCTTGGATTAGTAAACCCCTCAAACTTGTGGATCTGGATAGTGCCCCAGATAGTTAGGAGGTCACTCATGACTTTGTAAGTGGAGAGCCGTCTCTCATAAAGGATAGTTCTCTCTCCATAAACTTTGATACTATTGAGGGATCTTGGAGTGATCACTTAATTCAATGAGTAGGTGCTTCCATATAAGAGGGTTGCATTAATTTGGACCTAATCTTAGTCCTTCTCCTCACCACCCCCTTTTTAGGTTGTACCCTTTCTTGGAAATATGTAGCGTGGTGTATATTTTACGACGAAGAGCCTTCAAAGGCTAGTTAATGGATAGACACGTATGTTTCTTTGGTGGAGGATGAGGAGGATCTCTGTATGATTCAGTATTAAATGTAACAACTTGCTTTCCTTTAGTTCTTGTCATTACCTACAAAGAACACATTTTCAAACATAGGATTTTGAAGGTTAGTTGAAATCAAACACACATTGAATCAACCTTCAAAAACATACTTGTGGCTAGCCTATCAGGAAGGAGGATCACCAAATAGGATCACTGAGCTCGTCGAACTAGACAATTGAAAATATCTCATGATCAAGCACAAAAATGGAGTTAATGCCAACTCGGTGATTTGCCAAGTCAGTTTTGGTGAGATAAGAAAAGTCCATAAAAAATGATAGTGAAAATTGAAAAGACACAAACATCAAAGGCGGTACTCACTCCCATTTAGTGATTCACCAAATGGGTTCGGTGGACTACGACAAGACTAACGAATGATATAGTACCAAGTTAATATATATGCTAAAGAAGACGACTGGGCCTCATGCGGTGAATCCTCTTAACCTACTTGGCAAGCTAAGACAAGCCGCTGAACAAGAAGTGTTCAGACCAGTTCCTAATTTTTACAGCTAACCCATTATATACAACAAATATGAGTTTGTTCTCATCATTACAATCCATCTATATGCTTATCTACCCATGGGTACTCAAACTTCCCCTACATATTGTGAAGTATTCCACGAATTGATGATCTTCCCTTAAGAAAGTATTCACCCTGTCTATCATTGGGAAAAGTAATGCAATTGGTCAGCACTAGGCTAATCAAATTTCACCCACATTAAATTGGACTCAAGCCCAACATAATTATTAGTTCAATTAAAAACTTCAACCAACACAAATAAGACTGACATTCTACAGGCACACACATTAAAATATCTCATGGGTACAGTTCAAATCACACAATATAACTCAACCCAATAAAATCTAACAAAAAATAACACTTAATGGCTTTAAGCCTACACTCTTTATCAAATTTAAAGCTCAAAAATCTCAATAAAAATTGAAAACCAACATAAGTAGGAGCACAAGTCTTGAAAATCAAGGAAATGGGGTTGGGTTGATGGGAAATCCAAGCAAACACACACTAAAGACTCACAATCACACAAAAGAAGCAATGCAAGATGAAGGAGAGAAAAAGACTTCAATATATCACAAGGTTTGATACCAGGCCCATTCGACGAATCGCCAATTCAAGCTTAAGCTAGCTAAACATGCCTGGATGAACACTAAACCTGAAAGATGTGTCGGCGGACCCGATGGAGTCCGCATAATGCACTTCAGCATATTGCAAATGTAGATCTAATCACCAATTATGACAATACGCTTTTCCACCTATTCCGACTCAGAAGGGCGGACATGAATGAGTAAACTCAACACCTTGGATGCATCGTCGTTTAGGTATTGAGATCATCTTTGCCTCTCTTTTCAATATTTAAACTTCTTCTCAAGCTGCACTGATAACGTACATTATTGAAAGTAATAAAAATAAAATTAAGGACGTAGGTTGCCTCCCAAGAAACACTTTATTTAATGTTGTGGCATGACATAATTTTCAATCTCAAGAATCGTTCTTGGGGTTTGGGATGGTGTCACTAGGCAAGGGTTCCCTTTTACCTTGGATTTAGATGAGTGGATATTTGTCACAATTGAGTCTCTAGGTGCTTGATAAATACTGAATGAGAAAACACCTCAAATTCTAAAAGAGGCAAATGCAGAATTCCAGAAGTTGCAGGTGCGACCTACGGACTGTAGGTGGGGTCTGTGGTTGGCCACCTGCAACCCACTCCCCAGATAGCCTAGAAAATTAAGCTAAGGGTCGACCCATGGCCGGACCTATGGCTCGTAGGTCAAACCATGGGCCGTGGATCGTGACCCTCAACAGTCCCTCTCTGAAGCCAATCGACAACTGACTAGGACGAACCTTAGGTCAATCAATGTTCTGTCGGTCAGGTCCGTCAATGGCCCCGACAACTTCTATGTCAGGGATCATTTGGTCTTTTATCTAACCAATTCATTCTCAAATAAATCGATCACACCTAGAAAGAAAAGAACAAGTAGTCGACCGAACCTTCTCCAAGAATGCACCAAGTTTTCATCAGTTCAAGCCCCGAAATCAAAAGATTTCTCCGTGAAATTCATCAGCAAGTATGTGGGATTTAACTATTGGATTCCTTTAACCCATTAGGTCCCTAGTCAGATTCTTGATTCCCTTCATATCGATAGTCCTAGGGTTTCTTCAACTTTAGAGAAATGTTGTGATTTAGTTGTAAGAATATTCCTAATCAGATTTTCATGTTGTTGTCACATCGTTGCTTAGTTCCTTGCATAAAATTCAGAACCCTAGTGGTGTGGATTCGTTTAGTTCATGAATTACATTTTCTAGGTCAGTTTATACATATACATATGCATCATTTTTCAAATGTTTCATTATCAGTACTTAATGTTGCATTTTCAGTTAGCATGTCACAATCTCTAGCTATCCAGTTTATTTCAGTTGTGTTCTATTGTACACATTCTAGTTGGGAGTAGGCTTAATACCGAGTTAGACTAGGGTTAGTCGCCCTTATAGTCCCAGAACTATGTGCCCCCATAGGTTAAGTCCCCTCTGTCGGCATCATATTTAGTGATCACGCTAGTCATGCCTTTATACCCCTGGCAAGGTATATTTGGGTCCTCTCGATGAGGCGTATACATCGGACTCCATGTTTAGCTCAATGGTTTTATATAGGTTATTAGTAGCTCCCATAATCATATTCTAGTGCATTGACCAGGTTACCAGTTATATTTCAGTATTCAGTTTCACCATGTTATGTGCTTGGTCATTTCATTCAGTTCAGTTCATTTTTTAGTATATTTTAGTATCTTTATCATGTTCATATTATATCATTGCTCCATATGTTTTATTCAGTTATGTATGTTAGTTCAACATTATCCTATCTTGCATGCTCAGTACCTTTCAAGTACTGACGCATACTCTGCGCTACATCTTCTCGTGTTGTAGGTTCAGGTCCTCAACATTCAGATCGCGTGTAGATCAGTTCCTGATTCGTATTCAGAAATGTCAGTGGTGAGTCCTCATTCTTCGAGGACGATTGACATGTTTTCTATTCATTCTTTCTTTTTTAATTTCAGTTTTTCTAGAGTTAGCTGGGGGAATGTCCCAGCATCTCTAGTCAGTTAAAGGTTTATTTTAGTCATAGTTAGATTCAGTTTTGAGTTTGACCTTCCAGTTTTGTTAAACTCTCAGTATGTTTATATTCAGACAGTATTGGGTATTCCCTATCATTTCAGTTTAACGCATGTTTTAGCTTCCATGCAGTAATTCTCATTTCAGTTATCTTAGTATGCTATGATATGCCAACTCAAGGTTAACTTAGGGTCACTCGTGATCCTAGGTCTCTTGTTTACGTCAAGAGGGTAGCCTCGAGGCATGACAAACTTGGTATCAGAGCATTAAGTTTAAGAGTCCTAGGATGTCTGAAAAGTGGCTCTAAGTAGAGTCCCTTTCATGAGTGTGATGCACGCCACACCTATGAAGGGTAGGCTACAATTTTTTTAGGAAAAACTTCACTTTCTTGTTATTCCTATAGTGGGTGGGTATGATCTCCTATCTAACTCGACGTTATGTATTTCAGATTATGCCTCATTGTAGAGCTTATGCAAGGAATGCTAATGCCCGTAATGCTGATGCAATTCCTCCTGTCTTAGATCATGAGGTTTCGAATGCAGAGTTTTGGAGTGCTATCCAACTTTTGGCTTAGAGTGTAGCCAACCAGAACAATCAGCAGGTTCCAGTTCCGACAAATGAAAATGGTAGATCAGTGGTAGCTAGGGTCCGTGATTTCATTAGGATGAATCTGCCTGAGGTTCTAGCGTTGCAAGTTGGTGAAGACCCCAGAACTTCATTGATGAGGTCAAGAAAATCTTTGGAGTGATGCAAGTGACTAGAAATGATAGGTAGAGTTGGCATCCTACCAACTCAAGGATGTAGCTCACATTTGGTTCACTCAATGGAAGGAAAACAAGGCTGAGAATGCAACTCCTGTGACTTGGGAGTGTTTTACTAGAGCTTTTCTGGATAGGTTCTTTCCAAGAGAGTTGAGAGAGGCAAAACCTCAGGAGTTCATGAATCTGAGACAACGTTCTATGTTAGTCCAAGAGTACAGACTTAAGTTCACCCAGCTCTCCATGTATGCTCCGCATATGGTTGCCGATCCAAGGGCACAAATGAGTTAGTCCCTATTTGGGGTATCTGAGTTAGTGAAGACAAGTGCAGAAATGCTATGTTGTTGGAAGATATGAACATCTCTAGGCTCATGACTTATGCTCAGTAGGTTGAGGGAGATAAGCTTAGAGAATAAATTAGTACTCTCATCAGAAATCGGATGGTGGAAATCGTTAACAGTTTCAACAGACACCTTCATCAGCTCCAACACCTTCATCAGCTGGTGCTCCATCTCCCAAGCATCGATAGGATTAGAAAGGTAGGGCATAACGCTCTAAGTCCTAGGGGAGTGTTTCAGGTAGCAGGACCTACCCAACTAGTCCACAGTGTGGTAAGAACCATCCAGGCGACTGTCTTACAGGCAAGGACAAATGTTTTGGTTGTGTTCAGACAGGTCATAGGTTGAGAGATTACCCTTCTTCTAAACAAGGACAATGAGGTAGCAATAATAGGGCTTAGTTTATAATTTCAGCAGCACCAGCAGGTTGCCCAACTCGGTAGGGTACTTTTTCTGGTGCAGGTGACAGTTAGCGCTAGAATAGGTTGTATGCTCTCAAGGCTTGCCAAGATCAAGAAGATTCTCCCGATGTGGTCACTGGTACGTTGTGAGTCTTTCATCTAGTTTATGCTTTCTTAGATCCAGGGGCTACTCTTTCCTTTGTAACTACCTATATATAGCAGTGAACTTCGGTGTCAGTCCAGAAACTCTTTCAAAACCCTTCTGAGTCTCTACTCCAGTTAGTGACCCAGTTATAGCTAGACGGGTATACAAAAATCACCCTATCACAGTCTCTCAAAAAGTCACCTCAACAGATCTTGTAGAGTAAGAAATAGTACACTTTGATGTCATTCTAGGTATGGATTGGTTACATTCAGGTTATGCCTCAGTCGATTGTAGGACTAGGATCGTTCATTTCCAGTTTCCAGATGAGCCAATCCTAGAATGGAAGGGTAGTAACTCAGTTCTGGTAGGTTGATTCATTTCTTACCTTAAGGCCAGAAAGATGATCTCTAAAGGGTATCTCTATCACCTAGTTTGGGTTAAGGATTCAAGCTCCGAAACCCCAACTTTTGAGTCAGTTCCAGTAGTAAATGAGTTCCCAAAAGTGTTTCCAGAAGATCTTCCCGAGAATTGATCTCCTTCCAGATACCCAGCCTATTTCTACTCCTCCTTACAGAATGGCTCCAACACATATTAAGGAAATAAAAGAGCAGTTGAAAAGACCTTCTAGATAAGGGCTTCATCAGACCCAATATTTCCCTATGGGGTGCACTAGTGTTATTTATGAAAAAGAAAGATGGTTCTCTCAGGATATGTATTGACTATCTTCAATTGAAAAAATTCACAATCAAGAATAAGTACCCTATCCCCAGGATTGATGACTTGTTCGACTAACTTCTGAGTGCTAGTCATTTTTCAAAGATAGACCTTAGATTCAGTTATTATCACCTCAGAGTCAAAGATAGTGACATTCCAAAAACAACCTTCAGAACTCGGTATGGTCATTATGAATTTGTAGTTATGTCATTTGGACTAACCAATGCTCCTGCAACTTTCATGGATTTAATGAACAGGGTGTTCAAGCAGTACTTGGACTTCTTCATTATCATCTTTATTGATGATACCCTCATCTACTCTAGGAGTGAGGAAGAACATGCGACTCATCTGATGGTTTTTTCTGTTGACTCTCAAAGATCGCCAGTTATTCGCGAAGTTTAGCAAATATGATTTTTGGTTACAACCCTTCACTTTCCTTGGGCATATAGTTTCTAGTGAAGGTATCCGAGTGGATTCTCAGAAAATAGAGGCAGTGAAGCAATGGCCCAGACCCACCTCTCAACATATATCAAAAGTTTCTAGGGTTTAGCCAGTTATTACAGAAGGTTCGTGGAAGGATTTTCGCCCATAACTTCTCCATTGACTAAGTTGACTCAGAAAAAGGTCAAGTTTCAGTGGTCAGATGAGTGTGAGAAGAGCTTCTCATAATTGAAAATCGGGTTGACTACATCTCCTATTTTGACTATACTAGAGGGTTCAGACAGTTATGTGATTTATTGTGATGCATCCAGAGTCGGCCTAGGTTGTGTGTTGATGCAACAAGGTAAGGTTATTGCTTATTCTTCTAGACAACTTAAGGTGCATGAGAAGAACTATCTCACTTATGACCTCGAGCTTACCGTTGTGGTATTTGCCCTAAATATTTGGAGACATTACTTGTATGGTGTTCATGTAGATGTGTTCACATACCATAAGATCCTTCCGTATGTGTTCACCTAGAAAGAGTTGAATCTTCGCAAGAGGAGATGGCTTAAATTCCTCAAGGATTATGATATGAATGTGCTTTACTACCCTGGTAAGGCTAATGTAGTAGTTGATGCTCTTAGAAGGCTATCTATGAGTAGTGTTGTGCATGTTGAGGAAGAAAAGAAGGAATTAGCAAAGGATGTTCACCGGCTTGCTCGCTTAGGAGTTTGCCTTATGAACATATCAGATGATTGTGTGACAGTTCATAATGGGTCAGAATCTTCATTGGTTGCTGAGGTTAAGAAAAAACAAGTCAGTGATCCTATATTGCTTCAATTAAAGGGTGCAGTTCATAAACAGAAAGTTGAGGTTTTCTCCCAAAGGGGAGATGGTGTCCTTAGCTACCAGGGTCGTTTATGTGTTCCTAGGGTGGGTAAGTTGAGACAACAGATCCTTACAGAAGCCCATAACTCCATGTATTCTATTCATCCAAGTGTTACTAAGATGTACCTTGATCTGCGGGAAGTCTTTTGGTGGAATGGCATGAAGAGGGATATAGCAGATTTTGTGGCTAAGTGCCCTATACTCCCATTTGCAGAGTTGTTTTGTCTGTCCATTTGCAGGTAAGTGTAATATTCTTATCTGTTCAGATCTAGAGAAAAATGAACTGATTTTCATTTTTTGGTCTTGACTCTTGATTGCTTAGATTCAGGTGATTCTATCTGTTTGTCGATAGAGTTAATTATACCTTTTGCTAGTGGGAGGTAGCATATACCTTTTGGAATTAGTTGAGGTCTCACCTTTGATTATACTAAGCTGATAGTATTGCTCCTGTAGTTTCTTGTCCTTCGATTACTGTTACTATTGTTGTTTCTTTATATATCTTATTGTTTTGTTGTAGTTTATGTTGTGTTACTAACTGTTGTTTCTTGAACTTTCATTACTTTTTTCTCAAAACTGCTTTGGACTATTTTTCCTTGAGTTGAGGATCTGTCAGAATAAATCTCTCTATTTATGAGGTCGGGTTAAGGTCTGCATACACTCTACCTTCCCTATACCACACTTTATGGAACTACACTGGGTATGTTGTTGTAAAAATACGAAGAGCATGGCATTCTATATACATGAAAACAAAATTAAAAATTTGGTCTTGAATAGTATACACAATGTAATTTTTAAGGGAGGGGGTGGCCTTGTATAGTATACACAATGTTTCTTGTACTTTCATTACTTTTTTCTCAAAACTGCTTTGGACTATTTTTCCTTGAGTCGAGGATCTTTTAGAAATAGCCTCTCTATCTAGAAGGTCGGGTTAAGGTCTGCATATATTCTACTTTCCTTATACCCCGCACTTTATGGAACTACATTGGGTATGTTATTTGTAATACATGAAGAGCAGGGGATTCAACAATACTATGTACTATGTATACATGAAAACAGAATTTAAAATTTGGCCTTGTATACACAATGCAATTTTTCGGGGATGGGGTGGTTTGGAAGAATCCCTTTGCGGCCTCTAGCTTTGCCCCTGACTCGTAGTATGGTGAGAGTTGGGTTTAATAACAGTAGTGTCTAGGTTAGTAGTTGAAGAGACCACACCTAATCAACTTTATACAGGTAATCTGGTCAATTAAAGCTTAGGTAGATGAAAAGAATTCTTCGTTTCGTCTGTGTTGATTTTTCGATTGATGGTTCACAAGGTTTTTATTTCAACTATTGGACAATTAGTCTATACCTAAATCTTTCTTCCTATCGCATCAGTTCATTTCAAATAGTGTTCTTTTTTCTTCTCTCTGTAGGAAAAAGTTAGAAACTTTAGAATTAAGTGATGGGAGATGTTTGCAGGTATGCACTTGTTACATGAGAAAACAAGGGAATTGGCTTCGAGACTGTCAAGCAGCTCGAGAAATCAGGTTTAACCATTGTCTTAACACCTAGAAATGAAAAGAGGAAAATGGAAGCAACATCCTTGCTAAATGAACAAGGACTTTTGAACATTCTGTTTCATCAGCTTGATGTTCAAGATGCTCAGAGCATTGAGTCCTTAGCAAAGTTCATACAAACACAATATGAGAGGCTTGATATCCTGGTAAGAGCATGAACGGATCAATTTCTCGTGCGATCTTGAAGTAAATATAGGGAAGTTGATGACAAGTTTATGCAGGTAAATAATGCTGGAGCTTCTGGAGTTGTAGTTGATGAAGATGTCCTAAGGGCCTTGAATGTAGATCCAAACGACTAGGTAAGATAATTTTCTCAATGCTTAGTTACATCTTGTTTTATTACCGATTTCACATGGCAATGAAGCGATATGTGATTCAATACAGCAACATATGCACTGTAATTCCGTAAATGAGGTCTGGAGAGGGTAAGATGTATGCATACTTTTTTCCTACCTTTGTGGGGGTAGAGAAGTTGTTTTCGATAGACCCTTGGCTAGCTATTGAAAATTTTGGTCCACAATCTTTGAGGGAAGTGATAGTCACCTCCTGTGGTCTCTGGTCTTGCTCTGAACTAGTCTTAGAGGGACTGTTTTATGTTGTAACTCATAAGGAAGAGATACAACAAACCTACTTGAGGGCAGTGGAAAGAGCCATGATTTTCACTAAGGGGAGTCGAAGTATAAAAAAATGAACATATAGAAAAATCAAAGGGATTCAACATATAGTTTATATGCATAATTTTTTTAATCTATCTATCTATCATTCTATACTAGGTAATTTTCGAATAGAGACAAGAGTATTGGATCCGTCATTGCATGAAGGTAATCCCATCCCTAGTCGCTACACCACCCTAGCCTCTCTTTTTTATACCTAGGAAAATACAATTTCTTATTTCGTAGTGATTTCCTTAAAGAGAGAAAAAGAAAAGATTCATGATTGGGAAAGTTAGAGTAGCCAAAGCCATTGGAATTTTTTATTTAATACATTAAAGATATCTGTATTGGTGCCAAAAGTTCATCATGAATGAAAGGACCACTAAGTCGGGATCACCAACTAATATAGTAATATGAACTAATATAATAGGAAAAAACTATCTTTTTCGTATACTTTCCCTAGTTATGTTGCTACTACATGCTTTACACAATCGGAATCATTATATTGGTGTAAATGTGATTTGTCAATGTGATTCAAGTTTATTGTTAGAAACAGTTAGTAGGGAAAGCTGGCAACGTTTTTCAAGTTGCAATGAAGACAACTTATGAGAGTGCCAAATTATGCTTGGACACTAATTACTATGGTGTTAAGAATGTTACTGAAGCTCTTCTTCCATTGCTGCAAAATTCTCCTTCAACAAGAATTGTTAATGTCTCCTCCCTTAGAAGTGAATTAAAGGTAATTAAACCAAACTCCATTTCCTCTATACTGATCTTTACTAACAACTCTCTTAAGCACCTTCGATCTTCCATTAGACAATATAGTCACACTGCTAGCTTATTCAAAATATAGGGATTATAGGTGAAGTCTTTCCATTTGTTTAAGTATTGGGGAGCAAAGTTACCTAGTTAATGCGATGATTTAAGGTAACAGGTTGTTTGGATCCACCGTCATTATATGAAAAAGAAGAAAGAAAATAAGCTAGATTTTCTCTTACTGGTAGCTTGTTATATTTCAAGGGATTGTATGGTAACTTTCAAAGGACAAGATCTTCATAGTTCTCGAGTCATTTTCAGTCCGAAAATTAAATCCTACAAATACTTTCTTGATAACCATGATGTCCGGACCAACTTGTTTGCACCTGGACCAATTCCCCGAGATACCTGTTATCTCCCGCTAACGTACAAGTACCGGGTAACTCTGATATATAAAAATGATTTCTTATTGATTTTGTATCATTCTAATGTACCGAGTACCAAATGAGGATAGGAGAAAGGAGCTAGGAGATGTTGAAAACCTGACAGAAGATAAAATCGACAAAATTGTGTAGAACGTTTTGCATGATCTGAAACAAGATACTCTCGAGGTGAATGGTTGGCAGATGATGCTATAAGCATATTTATGAGTCCTCAATTTGGACTCATTTAGGGCTTTATTTTTAGTGAATTTAGTGTCCTCAAATGCATATTTTGTCTCAATAACTAATGTAAATCCTTAAGTTTCAGTCATTTGAGTTGAGAGACAATGCATGAACGCTATCAAGCAAAAGAGGAGCAAGGCAGCAGAAAGAATGAAGAAATGAAGGCCTAAGGATCGCCTAATGCATTAGGCGAGTCGCCAATTGGCCGTTACATCGCCCAAACTTCCAGTGTGCTAAGCCTTGAAGGAAAAGATCAAGTTGGAGACGAAACGGAGCAGTTGGCGCATCGCCGAACAGTTCCGTGAAGCAACACCATGTCGCCCAATGATTCAAAACACGAAGATGCTGAAGGTAAAAGCTGAAAGGCGATGTACCAGACCAAAGGGAGGATCACCAAGTGCATCGGCGATCCCGACTAACTACGTCGAGTGGTCCTTCGCAGCACAAATTTTTGAAAACTATAAATACCCATTTAATTTTGTAGCTTAGTATTAAGTTGTAACAAATTATTGCTGATTTTTAGAATATTTTCAGTTTGAGTTCTTAGAGTTTTTGGGAGACATTGTTCTTGAGCTTTGAAGGTTTTCATCTCCAAGATATTGGAAGTGGGCATCAAGTAATCTTCATCCTTGACGTGTTTAAAGACATTTTCTATTGTACCAATTTGATGGAAACACTCTTTGGTATTGATTTTTATCTCTTTTTCATGTCTAGCTAAAACCCCAATTCTTGGGGTGCGATTATGTGAATATGGGTTAAATTTACTGTTGGGTATTGCTCATTGTTAGTCTATTTGTTGTTTAAATGTGATTTCGTTTAGTAGTTGTGTTTGAACTTAATGGAATTGTAGTTGCAAGTACGATTTCATCTTAGTGTTTTTGGGTTCCTTGAGAGAGAGGTTTTAAAACCAAAACTACTAAATTGATAGCATGTGGTTATTGGGTCGTCGTGGGTTCAGCTCAAGAGAGTGAATCCTAGACCTTCTCCCACACATTCAGCTCGAGATAGTGAATGGGCTAAGGAGAAGGCTGTGCTTAATTTCTACAACTAGGTGTTTGAGAGAAACCGAGTTGATTCGGGGTAAGTTGTTAGATAGAAAATTTACCCCCACTAAAGTCTAGCTTAGTTACAATTGTTCAACAATGTACTATCAATAGCATTTACCCGGTTATGTATTTTATCCCATATTCCTATCACATCCCAAGAATCCCGTTTCCCTATCTCATATCTTTATATTTTTGTTATTTTTGTGTATTAGTTGAATACAAAGCCCTCATTGATAATTGACATTCGTGTCAGTGTTTGATTTAATATGTTTGTTTTCGTTAATGTTTATAGCTATGATTGATTAGAACATAATTTTACTTTTATATATAATTCTCGATTACTAACCTCTCCCTTGGGACTCGACCCCAACCCATTTGGTTGGGTTATATTACTACACGCGATCGTTGACACTTGAATTGAAAGTTGTGTCTTTGATTACACCAAACATTAAAATGGCGCCGCTTCCGGGGAGTGGTGTTAATTGAGAATTTTTAGTTAAGTGAGATTTTGTTCCTGTTAATTATAGTTCTACTTAATCTTTAGCATTGTATTTTTCTTGTTTGAGCTTTGAAACAGAGGAGGTGAGTATGTTGAGCAGTACTCGTGAGCACAATGAGTTTCCTCCATTAGAAGTAATGATGTTTAGGGATCACATTCTAACCTTCAAACAATTGGAAGGTGAACGGATTCATGAGGCGTGGGCAAGGTTTAAAGAACTGCTAGTTCAATGCCCAACTCATGAAATTCCCGATATAGTCCTCCTGAATTGCTTTTACAGAAGTCTTGGTCCCGGAAACAAGGTATTGGCTGACCAACTCATTTCGGGTGGTATTACACAACAACCATATGTGATAGCAACCCACTTGCTTGATAACATGGTTGAAACAAACCAAGAAGTAGAGAAAGACTTCATGTTTGCCGCACTGATGACTCAGATGGATGAGTTGGCCAAAACGATAGCGGAGATTGAAGTCCAATGCAAAAGGAAGGAAAAATACATCCCTCTTCATGAGAGAAAAAGGGCTAAGGACAATGAGGGTAAACGTGTCGAAGGAATGCTCTCGATCATTCTCCACAGGGTGAATGAGCATGATAGAGTGCTGGAAGAGATGAAGGAAAACATCGAAGTGATGAAACAAATAATTGGTTCTCTCATTCCAAATCGATCCAGCTGCTCGAGAATCTTATGGGTCATGTGATGCCTCAGCTCTACCCACAGCAAAATAAGAGGTTGCCAAGCGATACTGTGGCTAACCCCAAGAGTGGAGTTTAGGTGTTGACTCACGTCGTGCCACGACGTTAACTAAGGCACCATTTGGGAGGCAACCCAAAACCCTTTATTACCTTATTTTTGTTTTAGAAATAATGGTGTGTTGATTTTGCAGGTTAAACTGTGGAGAGTTTGAAAATTGTAGGTTGGCAAGTTACAAGGCCAGTCGGCGCATCGCCGAATAGGTCGGCATGCCCCACTAAACAGCCGTTTGGCTCAAGATATCTTCAAAATAGAGTCTCTAAAACATGGTGAGCCCAATTAATTACTGGTGAGTCACCGACCAGGTTGGCAAATCCGACATAGACCACTGTTTGGACCCCCACATTAACTGGAGGGCTTGTAAAACTTGGCGAGGTAAGTGAACACTCAGCATGTCACCGAGAGAGTCGGTGAGCGCGACTAACGTCGCTGAATGGACGAAGAACTGGACGGTTTATTAAAGGCCAATGGTTTCAAAGTTTCAAAATCTTCATTTTCCCTCGCTTTAAAACTTCCCAAACTCGCACCTAGTTAGTATTTTCAATATTTCTGCACTCTATAAGTATTTTAGTTGATTGGTTGGTGCTTGGATTTGGATTACATTGCAGCCGAGCTTTTCAGTCCTTATTAATCGGTAACTAAGGTTCGTTTTCTAAACCCCGAGTTTAGTTTATTTGAATTTGTACTCATTTGCAATGATCTTATCTTAGTGATGTGTTCTTGGCCTCTCTGATAGGGTTAGAGTGTTTAAATTACTAAATTGAATCATTAATCCTCCCCGTAATGCTTATAGTGTCGATTTCTTGTGCTCTTATATGTTGAATTTGGTAAAATCTTGTGGGGTTATGCTTGCGTGTTGGTTAGATTGGTTGTGTCAAGTTTGAGTAACCCATATTTGTGCTACATAGCGTACATTGCACAATGATAGAGTGGGTGACACCATTCTCAAGGGATGAAATCGTCAAATGGCCAAATTTGGCAAAACCGGGAGAAGTCTGAGTATCTCGGGGTGATGGGTGTTATGGGTCTGAGTTTAATTTAATTAGTGCATGCTTTGATTTTGTTTTCGGGGGTTGCGATGTTGGATTCGAGAAGTTGGGTTGAAAGTAAGCACGTTGGGTCGACCCAGCTCGCCGAACCACTCGGCGGTTTGCGAAATACCCCATTTTGCCTTTAATTTCATGCTAAATGAGTACTTGAATTCCGTAACTTTCGATGAGAAGCATGAGGTTGCCGAAAGCACTTGGTGACTCACCGAAGGTTTTCTTAATTCGCCCCTCTATCTGTACCCCTAAATTCTTGCTGCACTGTAACTTTCAGCGACCTATCCTTTACTCGCCGAATGATATTAACGATTCTCCAAAAGGCCTTTCCCATCGTTGACTTACCATAATATCTGAGCCAATTCCTTCGGCGAGCTCGATTCAAATTACCATGGCGATTCGGCGGCTCACCCAGTAACTCGGCGAGTCTCTCTGCAACTGTTACTCTATGAATGTGCTTAAGTTATTTTTAACTTTCTTTTGACATTTTGCAGATATGGCTAGACCTAAGGTAGCAGGAAGAGACATGCCGCCCCGAAACAAGGCTAAAAGGAATAAACTCAATGAAGGTGCAGTCGTATCCAAGAGCAAAGCTAATAAACTTTCCATAACTGGTGGGGAAGGCAAGGTTAAAGGCAAAGAACATGCGTCACCAGTGGCAAGCTCTGACAATGATGGCATCTATGACGCTTACCTTACCACATCTAAGAGTGAGGGTAAGCATCAGGGTCCTCAAACTTTAGCGTCTGATGATGATGAGCTTGTAGCAACACAGAGGGCGGAGTTACGATCTAAAAAGATGAATGATCCATCTAGGATCAGGAATCCTCAGCCTACAATTCCTACTCCTCCAGTCCCAGAACAAGCAATGGTGGTGGCACCCCAGTACAGGGTCATCTGCCCAAGTCGATGAATAGATTAAAGATTGAGGCGATGAGGATGATCCTTGAAGAAAAGTGTCTATCCACAGATGGGGTTATCGACAGGTACCCAGATATAATGGATTGCTTGAAATATCACAAGTTCCAAATCTTCACCCAACCCCGGGGCCCGTTTATTACAAATTGGGTCCGGGAGTTGTATGCCTTTTATGGAATCCTAATTCCACAAAGAAAGAAGCAAGCAGTTGAATTCAAAATAGTCGATTACATGGTAGTCCGGGGCAAGAAAGTGTTGTGTGACAGCACTACGATAAATGCAGTCTTCGAGTGCACCAATAATATTGCCGACCATCACCAATATAGGATGAAGACTAAGTCATTCGAGGGAATAAAAAATGTAACACCCCGTAAACAAAATAGACAAAAAATGCTGATTTTGAAAAGTTGCAGGTGCAACCCACTGTTGCTATCCACGTATAGTAGGTCAAACCACGGCCCGTGCTGGTGGTCCGTGGTTCACCATTGCAACCCCTCCCCAACCCAGCTAAAAAAATTGGCTAAGACTCGACCTACGGACAGACCCATGGTCTGTGGTCTGTGTAAGTGGATCGAGGCCCCTTTTACCCAACCTCTGATGCAAACGACGGCTGACCAACACGGACCATCGTTCAATCTACGGTCCATAGGTCTGACCGTAGGTGAGGGTCAACAACCAATTAGAGGAAAATTGTTGAGTGGGTTAACTTCAGATTGTCATAACTCTTAGTACAAAATTAATTATGTGTCCCATGACCTATGATATGATAGATAATAGAATCCTCTTTCCAACGCCACCGAGTTTGCTAAAGTCTGACCTTTGAGTAAAAAATTATGCTCATTTTAGTGAGGCTCTGCCGGGCAGACTTGACATACGACTACAATCTACGAGCTGTAGATTGACCTACGGCCCGTAGGTCCTGTCCGTCGATCACTCCGACAGCAGTTAAGTCAGGGGTCTTTTGGTTTTTTCCTATTTCGTTGGACCCCTAAGCTACGTCATGTAGACCCTAAATTATGAGGTTTTAGTCAGTTTAAGCCTAGAAACATAACTTAAACTTACCTAAGTCAAATCATTAATCAAAACATAGAAAATTAGAAGCAAGAGATGAGAAAAAGGTCAAGAACCCTAGTTCAAGAACGCAACAAGTTTTCTTCAGTTTCAGCTCAGAAATCAAAGGATTTCTCCGTTAAATTCGTCGCCAGATATGTGAGATTTCACTAGTGGGTTCCTTTCGCCCATTAGGTCTCTAGAATTCAGTCAGATTCTTGATTCCATGATTATGAACATATCAAGGGTTTCTATAATTTCAACAGATCATCATGAATTCGTTATTTAAATGTTCCAAATTAGATTATCATGTTATTGCTCAGTTTATTGCATGAATTTCAGAACCCTAGCTATGTATTTCTTTAGTTCTTGAATTACACATGCAAGGTCAGATATTTCAGTATTCAGTTATACATGCCTCAATTTATGAATGCATCATTATCAGATTAATTGTTGCACTCTCAGTTTGCATGTTCAGTTCGAGCTATCCAATACCTTACATAAATTCAACCATAATGTGTTAATTACTTAATCCATTGAGAGTAGCATAATACCGAGTTGGACTAGGGTTCAACGTACCCAAATAGTTGCTGAACTACTAGCCACGTAGGTTGTAAGTCCCCTCTATGGGCATCATTTCAGTGATCACGCCCGCATGCCTCTATACCTTTAGCCGGGTATATTGGGTCCTCTCGATGGGGCGTATACATCCGATTCCACATTTAACTCATGTGGTTTTTTTATCGGTTATTAGTAGCTCCCACAGTTTTGTCAGATTCTATTGCATTGACCATTTATCAGTACATCCAGTATTCAGTTTCAACATGTTATAAATTGGTCACTGCATTCAGTTATCTCATTATTCAGTATCTATATCATGTTCAGATTATGTCATTGCTTATTTTCTTTGTTCAGTTATATGTTATTTCAGCTGTATTCTATCCTTCATGCTCAATACCTTTCAAGTACTGACGCATACTGTGCGTTGCATCTTCTCATGATGTTGGTTTGAGTTCTCAGCAACCAGATCACGCTTAGATCGGTTCCCAATCTCCAGTTCAGCAGAAGCAGTGGTAAGTCCTCATTCTCCGAGGACAATAGTCAGGACAATAGTCATGAGTTTCTTTTCAGTATTTTTAGTCCTTTTGTTCCAGTTTTGCTAGACTTAGCTTGGGCCTGTCCTAGCATTTCTAGTCAGTTAAAGGCTATTTTTAGACATAGTTAGATTCAGCTTAGTATTGAGTTAATATCTTCTTTATATTAAACTCATCAGGTTTCATATATCTCAATTATAGTATATGGGTACTCCCCATCTTTTCATTTTATTTATGATTTAGCTTCCGCATCAATTTATTATCTTTAGTATGCTCATGATCATGCCAGCAGGGTTAGCTTGGGATCACTTGTGGTCCTAGGTCCCGTGTCCGCGTCCAGGGGGTAGCCTCAGGGCGTGAAAAACTTTGTATCATAGCCAGGTTTAGGTGTCCTAGGATGTCTGAAAAGCCGCACTAAGTATAGTCCTCTTCATGTGTGTGAAGTGCACCACATATAATGAGTGGGAGGCCACAACGTGTTTTAGGAAATCTTCATTTTCTTGTTACTATTATCGTGCGTAAGGTATGATCTAAATTCCATTCTAAATCGACGTTTACATTTCAGTGATCATGCCTCCTCGTAGAGCTAACGCCAGGAATGCAAATGTGAGGAACGCAAACGCAGCTCCTCCAGTCCCTGATCAAGAAGTTTCGAATGCAAAGTTCAGGAACGCCATTCAAATGTTAGCTCAGAGTGTGGCCAACCAGAACAATCAACGGGATCCAGATCCGCTAAATGCCAATGTTGGGTCAGCTCCAGCCAGGGTGCGAGACTTTGTTAGGATGAATCCGCCAGAGTTCTTAGGATCACAAGTTGAAGAAGATCCCCAAAACATCATTGATGATGTCAAGAAGATTTTGAAGTGATGCAGGTAACTGGGAATGATCGGGTTGAGTTAGCATCTTAACAACTTAAGGATGTGGCTCATATCTGGTATACTCAGTGGAGGGAGAACAGGGGTACAAATGTAGATCCTATTACTTGGGATTATTTCAGTGAAACCTTTCTGGACAGGTTTTTCCCCATAGAGTTGAGAGAAGCAAGGGCCTAGGAATTTATGATCTTAAGGCAGGGTAACATGACAGTCCAAGAGTATAGGCTCAAGTTTAACCAACTCTCCAAGTATGCTCCTCACATGGTTGCTAACTCCAGGGCTTAGATGAATAAGTTTCTTTATGGGGTGTCAGACTTAGTGAAACTAGATTGCAGGAATGTTATGTTGTTGGGAGACATGAACATCTGTAGGCTCATGACTCATGCTCAGTAGGTTGATGGTGATAATCTTAGGGAACAGGCTAAGGAGACTAAGAAAGTAAGAATAGGTAACTACGAGTAATCCTAACAGAAATTGGGTGGTGGAAATCGCTCACAGTTTCAGCAGAAGTCTTCTACTCTAGCCCCTTCATCAGCTAGTGTTCCATCCCCCAGGTTCTGTAACGATCAGAAAGGTAGGGCGTTAGGCTCTAAGTCTCAAGGTAGTGTTTCAAGCATCAAAACTTACCCAACTTGCCCAAAATGTAGTAAGAACCATCCAAGCGAGTGCCTTGCAGGTAAGGAAGGATGTTTTGGGTGTGGTCAATCTGGTCATAGATTGAAGGATTGTTCTTCTAGACAGGGTCAATGAGGAAATAATAGTACAGCTCACTCTACAACTTTAACAGCACCAGCAGGTCACCTGACTCAGCAGGGTAACTCATTTGGTACAAGTGGAAGACAACGCCAAAACAGGCTCTATGCTCTTCAGGCTCGTCAAGATCAAGAAGATTCTCCTGATGTAGTCACTGGTATGTTACGAGTCTTTGATCTTGATGTTTATGTATTGTTAGATCCAGGGGCTACTTTGTCTTTTGTGACTCCTTACATAGCAGTCCAATTCAGTGTTAGCCCAGAAACTCTTTCAGAACCCTTCTCAGTCTTTACTCCAGTCGGTGACCCAGTTATAGCTAGACGGGATACATAAATTTCCCTGTCATAGTCTCTCAGAAAGTCACCTCAACAAATTTGGTAGAGTTAGAAATGGTAGACTTCGATGTCATTCTAGGCATGGATTGGTTACATTCATGTTATGCCTCAGTCGATTGTAGAACTATGATTGTTCGTTTTCAGTTTCCAGACGAACCAATCTTAGAATGGAAGGGTAGTAGCTTATCACCTATGGGTCGATTCATTTCTTAGCTTAAGGCCAGAAAGATGATCTCTAAGGGTTATCTCTATCATCTAGTTTGGGTTAAAGATTCTAGTTCTGAATCTCCAACTCTTGAGTTAGTTCTGTGGTTAATGAGTTTCCAGAAGATCTTCCCGGAGTCTCTCCCGATAGGGAAATCAACTTTGGAATTGATCTCATTCCAGATACCCAGCCTATCTCTATTACTCCTTACATAATGGCTCCAGCTGAACTTAAGGAATTGAAAGAGCAGTTGAAAGACCTTCTAGATAAGGGCTTCATCAGACCTAGTATTTTGCCATGGGGTGCACCAGTGTTGTTCGTAAAAAAGAAAGATAGTTCTCTCAGAATGTGCATTGACTATAGGCAGTTGAACAAGGTCACAATCAAGAATAAGTATCCTATCCCCAGGATTGATGACTAGTTTGACCAACTTCAGAGTGCTAGTCATTTCTCAAAGATAGATCTCAGATCAGATTATCATCAGCTTAAAGTAAGAGATAGTGACATTCCGAAGACAGCCTTCAGAACTCGGTATGGTCATTATGAATTTGTAGACATGTCATTTGGACTAACCAATGCTCCTAAAGTTTTCATGGATTTGATGAACAAAGTGTTCAAGCAGTACTTGGACTTGTTCGATATCGTCTTTATTGATGATATCCTCATTTACACTAGGAATGAGGAAGAACATGCGAGTCATTTGAGAGTTGTTCTGCAAGCTCTCAAAGATCGCCATTTATTTGCAAAATTTAACAAATGCGAGTTTTGGTTACAATCAGTTGCCTTCCTTGGGCATATTATGTCTAGTGAAAGAATTCGAGTAGATTCATAGAAGATAGAAGTAGTGAAACAATGGCCCAGACCTACCTTTGCTACAGATATCAGAAGTTTCTTGGGTCTAGCGGGCTATTACAGATGGTTCGTGGAAGGATTTTCATCCATAGCCTCACCATTGACTAGGTTGACTCAAAAGATGGTCAAGTTTCGATGGTCAGATGATTGTGAGAAAAGCTTCACAGAACTGAAAACTAGGTTAACTACAACTCCTGTCTTGACTCTACCAGAGGCTTCAGATGGTTATGTGATCTATTGTGATGCATTAAGGGTCGGCCTAAGTTGTGTGTTGATGCAGCGAGGTAAGGTTATAGCTTATGCTTCTAGACAGCTTAAGGTGCATGAGAAGAATTATCCGACTCATGACATCGAGCCTGCAGCAGTGGTGTTTGCACTCAAGATTTGGAGACACTACTTGTATGGTGTTCATGTAGATGTGTTCACATACCATAAGAGCCTCCAGTATGTATTCACCCAAAAATAGTTAAATCTTCGCCAGAGAAGGTGGCTTGAGTTCCTCAAATATTATGATATGAGAGTGCATTACCATCCAGGTAAGGCAGATGTCACCTTATGAGCATATCAGATGGTGGTGTAATGGTTCAGAATGGGGCAGAATCTTCTTTGGTAGTGGAAGTTAAGGAAAAGCAAGATAATGATCCGATATTACTTGAACTCAAGGGTGCAGTCCATCAACAGAGAGTTGAGGTATTCTCCCAAGGGGGAAATGGTGTGCCTCGCTATCAGGGTTGATTATGTGCTCTTAATGTGGGCGAGTTGAGACAATATATTCTTGCAGAAGCCCATAATTCCAGATATTCTATTCATCCAGGTGCCACTAAGATGTACCGCGATCTGTGGGAAGTCTATTAGTAGAATGGTATGAAAAGAGATATAGAAGACTTTATGGCAGAGTGCCCCAATTGCCAGCAATTCAAGGTAGAACATCAGTAACCAGGAGGCATGACTCAAGAGATTGACATTCCAACTTGGAAGTGGGAAGTGATCAACATGGACTTCATCACAGGTTTACCTCGTACTCGCAGTCATCATGACTCCATTTGGGTGATTGTTGATAGGGTTACTAAGTCTTCTCGCTTTTTGGCGGTCAGGACTACAGATTCAGCGAAGGATTACGCCAAGCTTTACATTAATGAGATTGTGAGGTTGCATAGGGTTCCTCTGTATATCATCTCAGATAGAGGTCCTCAATTTACCTCTCATTTCTGGAAGTCATTTCAGAATGGTCTTGGTACTCAGGTTAATCTTAACACACCATTTCATCCATAGACGGATGGTCAGGTAGAGAGTACTATTCAGACCTTAGAGGACATGTTGAGAGCTTGTGTGATTGACTTCAATGGTAGTTGGGACGATCACCTTCCTCTTATTGAGTTCGCCTACAACAATAGTTACCATTCTATCATTAAAATGACCCTTTATGAGGCATTGTGTGGGCGTAGATGTAGATCTCCAGTTGATTGGTTTGAAGTAGGTGAAGCAACCTTGATAGGACCAGATTTAGTCTATGATGCTATGGAGAAAGTGCAACTCATTAGAGATAGACTTAAGACTGCCCATAGTCGCCAGAAGTCTTATGCAGATGTAAGGAGAAGGGAACTAGTGTTCCAAGTTGATGATTTGGTTTTTCTGAAAGTGTCACCTATGAAGGGGGTGATGAGATTTGGAAAGAAAGGGAAGTTCAGTCCCAGATATGTAGGCCCTTACCGAATCTTAAAAAGGATTGGTAAAGTGGCTTATGAGTTAGAGTTGCCAGCAAATTTAGCAGCAGTGCATCCAGTCTTTCATATTTAACTTTTGAAGATGTGTGTGGGTGATCTAACATCCGTAGTGCTATTAGAGACTGTGGTTGTAAAAGATAGACTTTCTTATGAGGATGTACCAGTTGAGATTCTTGATCGTCAAGTTAGAAGGTTGAGAAACAAAGAAGTCGCTTCAGTCAAGGTTTGGTGGAGGAGTCAGTCCGTAGAGGGAGCTACTTGGGAAGCAGAAGCGGCCATGAAAATCAAGTATCCTCACCTCTTTCCTTTCGATTCCACTCCATCTTGAGGTAATAGCTCCTCTTCAGTTTTTTAGTCATTCATGCGTAAGTTCAGTCTTAGAATCATGTTCCTTCAGTTTGTACTTGCATTTTCAGCGTATTTGTATGCTCTTGGAACTAAGTTCAGTCAAAAATTCAATTCTCAGTGTTTAGTGGTAGGGATTGCATCCCTTTCCCTCTATTTCAGCTAGTTTAGTCTTCATTCGAGGACGAATGGTCCCAAGGGGGAGATAATGTAGCAGCCCATATACGAAACAAACCAAAATGCAGATTTTGAAAAGTTGTAGGTGCAACCCACGGTTGCCATCCACGGATCGTAGGTCAGACCATGGCCCGTGCTGGTGGTCTGTGGTTCACCACTACAACCCCTCCCCAACCCAGCTCAGACAATCGTCTAAGTCTCGACCCACGGATTGACCCATGGACCGTAGATCAGACCACGATCCGTGATCTGGTCTCTGGATCGAGGCCTCTTTTACCCAGCCTCTGACACAAACGATGACCGACCAGCACGGACCGTAGTTCAATCTACGGTCCGTAGGTCTGACCGTAGGTGAGGGTCAGCAACCAGTTAGAGGAAAATTGTTGAGTGGGTCAACTTCAGATGGTCATAACTCTTAGCACAAAAGGAATTATGTGTCTTATGACCTATGCTATGATAGATAATTGAATCCTCTTTCCAACGCCACCGACTTTGCTAAAATCCGACCTCCGAGTAAAAATGTTATGCTCATTTTAGTGAAGCCCTGTTGGGCAGACTTGACCTATGACTCCAATCTACGGACCATAGATTGACCTACGTCCAGTAGGTCCTATCCATTGATCACTTTGACAGCAGTTAAGTCAGGGTACTTTGGTCTTTTCCTATTTTGTTGGACCACTAAGCTATGTTGTTTATACCTAAATGATGATGTTTTAGTCAGTTTAAGCCTAGAAACATAACTAGAACTTACCTAAGTCAAATCATTAATCAGCACATAGAAAATTAGAAGCAAGAGAGGATAAAAAGGTCAAGAACCCTAGTTCAAGAACCCATCAAGTTTTCTTTAGTTCCAGCCTTGAAATCAAAGGATTTCTCGATGAAATTCGTCACCATGTATCTGGGATTTCACTAGTGGGTTCCTTTCGCCCATTAGGTCCCTAGAATTCAGTCAGATTCTTGATTCCATGATTATGAACAGACCTAGGGTTTCTAGTATTTCAACAGATCATCATGAATTAGTTATTTAAATGTTCCAAATTAGATTATCATTTTATTGCTCAGTTTATTGCATGAATTTCAGAACCCTAGCTATGTAATTCTTTAGTTCTTGAATTACACATGCTAGGTCAGATATTTCAGTATTAAGTTATATATGCCTCAG
Organism: Solanum verrucosum; assembly: GCF_900185275.1. Taxonomy (NCBI): domain Eukaryota; kingdom Viridiplantae; phylum Streptophyta; class Magnoliopsida; order Solanales; family Solanaceae; genus Solanum; species Solanum verrucosum. The sequence continues at coordinate 426,413 of NW_026020285.1, forward strand.
TTTATCAATGCATCATTATCAGATTAATTGTTGCATTCTCAGTTTGCATGTTTAGTTCAAGCTATCCAGTAACTTACAGAAATTCAGTCATAATATGTTAATTACTTAATCCATTGGGAGTAGCATAATACCGAGTTGGACTAGGGTTCAGCTTACCTAAATAGTCCCAGAACTACTAGCCACGTAGGTTGTAAGTCCCATCTGTGGGCATCATTTTAGTGATCATGCTAGCTGCTTCTATACCTTTGGCCGGGTATATTGGGTCCTCTCGATGGGGCGTATACACTGGACTCCACATTTAGCTCATGTGGTTTTATTATCGATTATTAGTAGCTCCCACAGTTCAGTCAGATTCTATTGCATTGACCATTTATCAGTACATCCAACATTCAGTTTCAGCATGTTATAAATTGGTCACTGCATTCAGTTATCTTAGCATTCAGTAGCTATAACATGTTCATATTATGTCATTGCTTATTTGCTTTGTTCAGTTATATGTTATTTCATTTGTATTATATCCTGTATGCTCAGTACCTTTCAAGTACTGACGCATACTCTGGTCTACATCTTCTCATGATGTAGGTTTAGGTTCTCAGCATCTAGATCACGCTTAGATCGGTTCCCGATCTCCAATTTAGTAGAATCAGTAGTGAGTCCTCATTCTCCGAGGACAATAGTCATGAGTTTCTTTTCAGTATTTTTAGTCCTTTAGTTTCAGTTTTGGTAGACTTAGCTAGGGCCTGTCCCATCATTTCTAGTCAGTTAGAGGCCTTTTTCAGACATAGTTAGATTTAGCTTAGTATTGAGTTAGTATCTTCTTTGTATTAAACTCATCAGTTTTCATATATCTCAGTTATAGTATATGGGTATTCCCAATATTTTCATTTTATTTATGAGTTAGCTTCCGCATCAGCTTATTATCTTTAGTATGCTCATGATCATGCCAACAAGGTTAGCTTGGGATCACTTGTTGTCCTAGGTCCCGTGTCCGCGTCCAGGGGGCAGCCTCAGGGAGTGACAAAAAAATGGCTGGCTCCTATTATCTGTGATGGCACTCCAAAGTGGTTAGAGGTAGGGGTCCCGATAATGAAAATGGACCTGCATGTAGCTGGAAGGTACTGGTTTGACTTTATCAGCAGTACTGTAATGCCATCCCAGAATGAGTCTGTTCTTCGCCACTCTAAGGCGGCTTGTCTTGGCGCAATCATTACATAGGAGCGAATTAATCTGGGGATGATCATTGCTTCAGAGATTCTCATGGGTGCCAAGCAGCGCCAGACCTCTCTTCCCTTCCCGTTATTGATGATCGAGCTGTGCAAATGGGCTCGGGTACCTAGAGATGCCAAGAAAGATGTGGAAGTGATTCCCACATCCTCTACCGATATCCAGAGGATCGAGGTAGAATATTTAAAGGACCAAGCAAAAGAGAAGAAGAAGGGAGCCCCGGTGGACTCCTCCCCAGTTTTAGACACATACCCATCACCTGTAGAGGCATCTTTGCCTACTACGACCCCTAGGCCTTTAGGTACTCCTTGTGTTGTATTTTCTGATGTAACTAGTTCTTCTGTTACTGCACTACCTCCCAGACCTACTGCTATTGCTGTCCCCCTACTCCGATCACTCAGGCGTCATTACTTCGGATGCCACAACTTGCCTATTCTGCGGATATTCGGGCAGCCAGACTTGAGACATCCTTTCTTGGCATGATTCAGGCTGCCTTGACTGAAGCTGTGACACCATTGAGCACTGCCATTGATACCCTTGCGGCAAGGATATCGGTGTGTTAGCGTGGCCAATGGGCCACTGAGGAGGTAACAACTTTAAAAGGTTCCATTGCTGAGCTGAGGAAATATGTGGACTACCTAAAATCCACCGATATGTCTCCGACTACCACCGGACATGAGGATATAATGGAGCAGACAGTTGATCCTGAGTCAGAGGTAGAGACCGATGAGGAGATGCCTGAGGAGACTGAGGGAGCTATATATGAGGACCTGACTGAGACTGAAGCAGTCATGGTAGATGCGGTTGTGCAGGCTTCCCTGGCAAATACACCTTTTGCTGTCTCTAGTGGAGCTGGCACTTCTGAGATGACTGTCGGCACTGATACCCAAATAGATGGAGCGACTGCTTAGACAGGATCCTTTCTTTACCTCCCTTTCTGTCTTTCTTTGTTTTAAATTCTGGATATTATTTTGTTTTCATTCGAGGACAAATGCGTTTATTTGTGGTGGGGTGAGGCTCGCCTTTATGTGCTATTCGTGATTCTAGTCTTGATTATATATTGGGCTTTGAGCTAAAATTGTCTTAGATACTACTTTTTGTGGAAGGTTTGAGCTTGTGGCTCCTTGCTTTTAATTGCAAATGATTTTTTACCCTTCCGAAAAATTGTTGCCACCTCTTGTATGCACTTGAATGTGGCTGCTCTTTGGCTAATTTAAGTCTCGGTTTTGATCAATACCGATGACTTGAATAGTGCTCACAATCGAACGAACATGAATGTGCGGCTATGATGAGACCAAATGAAGTTACATATACAATATGTGAACTTTTTGCATCTTGTTATAATTAGCCAAGTATCAAATTGATTCTCTGATGATGAATATTGCACACTAGCAAAAGTGTGGAGTCTTGTTTGACTTTGGTGTCAATGTCGTGTGGGATGAGCTTACCGTGACCCATGCATGGTGACACCTAGAATTTGCCCCGTTGGTCCGATTGACGAAGTGATGTGATCTCATGATATGATCTTAGGCAAATTTGAAGAGTGTGAGCCAATTTGGCATTATACCTCTTTTGTGGCCCACCCAGTGAGTGTGTGTGAACCTCTTTTGAAAATCCTCTGAGCCTTACCCTTCTTTGGAAAAAACTTGATGAAAACATGAGCTTTCTTCATCCACTAGCTATAATCCTCATGAATTGTGGTTGATTGAATTGCCAACTTAGGCCAAAGCCTAAGTTAGAGGAGTGGTGAAAAAGAGAAGGCAAGTCAAGAAGTGCAAAGAAGTCCCTTATGCTCATGTTTTGAGAAAAATGGAACCCTCCATATAAAAAAGAGATTGAAAAAGAAAAAGTTGTGGAAATACAAAGAAAATGGGGTTCCCAATGACTTATGGAAGATGAATAAGAGGTGACTTTTGAGCTTGAATGAAATTGATAAAAAGAAGGAAAGAAAGTGTTGTTCACATCACATTTCATCAGGATTTTTTGCCTATAAGCCTAAATGATCATACCATTACACTCAACCCCATTACAAGCGTTGAAAAAACCTTTGTGATCTTGAGTGAGCTGGAGCAATTGTCAATTGGAAAATACAGACAAACCTATGGGTGAAAGCATGCATTATGTTCATTTTTTTTAGTGTGAGTGTTGATCTTGATTCCAGAACTTTAAATTATTGAACCATTGTGTGTGAATATGGAATCATTCTTTGTGCGAGGGCATTTGAGTAGTTTTTTTAAGCTTGAACTTGCATTTGAAGTAAGTATTGTGAATTTGAGAATCTTTGATAATGGTGTGTCACAACTTGAGTCTCTGAGTACATAATTGATCCTTGCATGGGTAAGTTGAGTTTTATGTGTACATTCATGATTTAGTCTTTTGTTGCACTATTTGAGATATCTTTTTTGAAATGCTGAACTTGAGTTTAACTTGAGGACAAGCAAAAGTTTAAGTTGGGGGTGTTGATGAGTCCTCAATTTGGACTCATTTAGGGCTTTATTTTAATGAATTTAGTGTCCTCAAATGCATATTTTGTCTCAATAACTGATGTAATCCTTAAGTTTCAGGTATTTGAGTTGAGAGAGAATGTATGGACGCTATTAAGCAAAAAAGGAACAAGGTGGCTGAAAGAACGAAGAAATGAAGGCATGAGGATTGCCTAATACATTAGGCGAGTCGCCAAATGGCTGTAACCTCGCCCAAAGTTCCAGTGTGCTAAGCCCTGAAGGAAAAGATCAAGTTGGCGATGAAAGGGAGCAGTCGGCACGTCGCCGAACAATTCCGTGAAGAAACACCATATCGCCCAATGATTCAAAGTGCGAAGATGCTGAAGGCAAAAGCTAAAAAGCGATGAACAAGACCAAAAGGCGGATCACCGAATAGATCAGCGATCCTGACTAACTACGTTGAGTGGTCTTTCGCAACACAACTTTTTGAAAACTATAAATACCCATTTAATTATGTATCTTAGTATCAAGTTGTAGCGAATTATTGCTGATTTTTAGAATATTTTTGAGGTTGAGTTATTAGAGTTTTTGGGAGACATTGTTCTTGAGCTTTGAATGTTTTCATCTCCAAGAGATTGGAAGTGGGCCTCAAAGAATCTTCATCCTTGACGTGTTTAAAAACATTTTCTATCTTACCCATTTGATGGAAACACTTTTTGGTATCAATTTCTATCTCTTTTTCATGTCTAGCTAAACCCCCAATTCTTGGGTTGTGATTATGTGAATATGGGTTAAATTTACTGCTGGGTATTGCTCATTGTTAGTCTATTTGTTGTTTAAATGTGATTTAGTTAAGTTGTTGTGTTTGAACTTAATAGAATTGTAGTTGCAAATACGATTTCATCTTAGTGTTTTTGGCTTGCTCAAGAGAAAGGTTTTAAAACAAAAACTACTAAATCGATAGCCTGTGGTTATTGGGTCATCGTGGGTTCAGCTCGAGAGAGTGAATCCTAGACCTTCTCCCGCACATTTAGCTCGAGAGAGTGAATGTGCTAAGGCAAAGTTAAGCTTAATTGCTGCAACTCGATGTTCAAGAGAAACCGAGTTGATTCGGGGTAAGTTGTTCGAGAGAAAATTTACCCCCACTAAAGTCTAGCTTAGTTACAAATGTTCAGCAATTTACTATCAGTAGCATTTACCCAGTTGTGTATTTTATCCCATATTCCTATCACATCCCAAGAATCCCATCTCCCTATCTCATATCTTTATACTTTTGCTATTTTGGTGTATTAGTTGAATACAAACCCCCCATTGATAATTGACATTCGTGTCACTTTTTGATTTAATATGTTTGTTTTCGTTAATGCTTATAGCTATGATTGATTAGAATATAATTTTACTTTTCTATTTAATTCTTGATTACTAACCCCTCCGTTGGGACTCGACCCCAACCTATTCGGTTGGGGTATATTACTACACGCGATCGTTGTCACTTGAATTGGAAGTTGTGTCTTTGATTACATCAAACATCATATATAACATATCAAAAGTTTCACTCAATGCTTACACTCGAATTCTCGCAAGAAAGTACCCAAAAATGTGTATCAATTGTGTCCATCCTAGATACGTCAACACATATATAAACTGGCATATAGGAACAATGCCTCTCGAAGAAGGAGCTGAAGGATCTGTCATGCTTGATCTTTTGCCTGATGGAGGACCTACTTGTTGCTACTTTGATCGTACAGTAGTCGACGAGTTTTATACATAACAATAGCTACGCCTCAGTCCCAAACAAGTTGGGGTCAGTCGCGATTTTTTAGATCAAGTCGTTAAATAAGACTATCTCTTTCAGTGTATCTTGGCATTTGGTTGAATTTTTTATCTTGGTTGGTGTTCTATTGGTTGAATTAGTAATTGAAACAATGAGGGAAGCAAAGGATAAAATAATCAAGTAATGTTATGTATTATATCGTAATGTTTTAATGAGTACAACATTTGGATAGATTGTATCGTTCTCCATCGTTACAGACTGTCACACATCAACAATATGAATGATAAATCTACAAGAAAAAGTAGGATACATAATAAAGCTACTATTAAAAGATAGGTAATTAAAGGATAAAATAAGAAGAAAATATTAAGGTAACAATGCGATCACACCATATTGTTCATTACACAAAATGAGGGTTTTTTGTCGTTACCTAACAATGGATTTAAATGATATGATACAGTGAAATTTAAGTAACAATCAAAACAAAAATTATATCTAAACTATCAATACAATACAACATGTACCAACCATTCAAACAAGGTGTTAATGGGAGTATCAAATCCAAATGTGATAAAGTAAGAGTGAACAGACGGGAAATTACCATCATTAATAGCAAATACCTGTAATTCCTAACCTTTAATAAGTGAAAAATGACAACATAGCCAAGAAATGCATTCAAACATCACATTGAGTGTAAATGTTACTCTTATGGCAAACTGAAATTAATAATGATACTATATAAAGGAGTTACCAGTTAGAGGATCACATGGGTTTGCCTACCATAAAAAAGGTAGTTAAAAGTGTTACACAATATTACTCATAAAAAAACACATTTCTTTACCAAAGTTTTACTTATTAAATAGTAGTAGATTGTAGAAAAAAGATTACTTGTAGCACTAGCACTAGCCCTATACTCTCCATTTACACGTAAGTCAATAATTTTTATCTTTGGAATGGGGTTTTGATTTTTGTTCTTGATTTTTTACTTTAATGTTGTTGCTTAACAATGTTTAGATTCAAGTGATTATTTTAATCTGTTTAAGCCTCGGTAGATAGAGTTAGTTGATATCTACGTTAGTGGGAGGTTGCACATATCTGTTCGAATTAGTTGAGGTCTCACCTTTGACCCAAATATAAAACCATGCTTTATTCGATCACTTTTAATGTCTATTATTTCTTGTACCTAGCTCGAATATTATATTATTTTGTTATAGTTTATGTTCTGTTACTCTATGCAATTTTTTTTTATTATCTGTCGTTTCTTGTACTTTGTTACTTCTCTTTTTCCGGAACTACTTTGGATTGTTTTCCTTTGAGCTAAGTGTCTATAAAAAATAACCTCTACCTGTGAGGTAGGGGTAGGTATGCATACACTCTACTCTTCCTAGCCTACATTGCATATGTTGTTATTGTTGTAAAAACACGAAGAGCTTTAGATTTTGTCAAGGGGATTCAAAATTACTATGCACACATAAAATTAGTAATTTTGGTTATGTATACATGGTGCAATTTTTTGGGGAGGGGGTGGTTTGGATAAACTCCTTTGTGTCCCACTAGATCTGCCCCTGAGCCGTAGTATGGTGAGAAAGAGGTTGTTTGGGTTTAATAACATTAGTGTCCAGGTTAGCAGTAGAGAACACCTCAATTAAGGCTTAGGTAGATGGAAAGAATTCGTCATTTCATTCCTATCGCGTTAGTTTGTTTGAAATAGTGTTTTGTTTTCTTCTCCCAATAGGATTCTAAAGGAGAAAAGGTTAGAAACATTGGACTTAAGTGATGGGAGATGCTTGTAAGTATGCAGTGGTTACAGGAGCAAACAAGGGAATTGGCTTCGAAACTGTTAAGCAGCTCACAAATTCAGGTGTAACGGTTGTCTTAACAACCAGGGACGAAAAGAGAGGAACTGAAGCAACATCCCTGCTGAATGAACAAGGATTTTCGAATGTTGTGTTTCATCAGCTTGATGTTCAAGATTCTCAAGGCATTGAGTCCTTAGCAAAGTTCATACAAACACAATATGGGAGGCCTGATATTCTGGTAAGAGCATGAATCTATGTATTGCTCCTCATTCGATCTTGAGGCAAATATTGGATAGTTTCTGAATAAATTTCTGCAAGTAAATAATGCTGGAGCTTCTGGAGTGGTACCTGATGAAGATGTCCAAAGGGCCATTAACATGGATCTTGTAGACTGGGTAAGATAATTTGATCAATGCTTAGGTCTTGTTTTATTATGCGATTCAATCTAATATCTAATAGTGACACTACACTAGATATGTTGTTGTTGATCTCATATCTAATTGATAATTTCCGTCCCCAAGCTTTGAGGTAGGCGATAGTCCCCGTGTCTGGTCTGATTTTTTCTTTGACAGACACTTAAACTCGGCCTCAACCAGCAAGTATGCACTCCCACTTTGAGTATGCACATCTAGACACATCCAAAATTTATGTGGTACGTCAGCATCTAGTGTCCACAAGACATAGTGGGATGCGTTGAAGTGCTTACTTGTAAATTGATGCCAAATTTTTGAGTTTGTTTATATGGCCGACCCTAACTTATTTGAGACTGAGGTGTAATTGTTGTTATTGTAAACAATTACCAGGGAAAACTTTTGATGACATTCGAGTTGTGATGAAAACAATGTATGAGAGTGCCAAATTATGCTTGGACACTAATTACTTTGGTGTAAAGAATGTTACTGAAGTTCTTCTTCCAATGCTGCAATATTCCCCTTCACCAAGGATTGTTAATGTCTCCTCCCGTAGAGGAGATTTAAATGTAAGTAAGACGATCATTCTCGTTGTTTTTGAACATTTCATATTTCTTGTTGATTTTTTGTTTTCACATAGTGAATGCCAAACGAGGAGAGGAGAAAGGAGCTCGGTGGTATTGAAAACCTGACTGAAGATAGAATCGATGAGATTCTGCATAATTTTTTGTATTATCTGAAACAAGACTCTCTCGAGGTGAACGGTTGGCAGATGATGCTACCAACATATAGCGTATCAAAAGTATCACTCAATGCTCACACTCAAATACTTGCAAGAAGGTACCCGAAAATATGCATCAATTGTGTCCATCCTGGATTCGTCAACACGGATATAACCTGGCATACAGGAACAATGCCTGTTGAGGAAGGACCTGAAGGACCTGTCATGCTAGCTCTTTTTCCTAATGGAGGACCTACTGGTTGCTACTTTGATAGTACTGTACTCACCAAGTTCTAGATATAACAATAACTACGCCCTAGTCTCAAACAAGTTTTTGATCAAGTCATGAAATAAGACTATTTTTTTCAGTTTCTCTTGGTATTTGGTTGAATTTCTGAGCTTAGTTGGTGTTCTAGTGGTTGTATTAGATAATTGAAACAAAGGATAAAATTAATCCGTTTACTTGTCCATATCAATGGACTCTTGGTTTAAAATGAAACAGGGGTAACATGGTACGGTAGATATAGAATTATCATATCGAAGTTTTTGATATTATGACATTTGGTATGCATTTTTAAATGTTTCGGTATTCAATAGGCGAGAGTCCCCGTGTGTGGTCTGATTTTGCTCTGAATTAGTTTTAGAGGGATTGTTTTTATGTTGTAAGCCATAAGGACGAGGTAGAACAAACTTACATGAGGGCAATGGCTGAGCCATAATTTTTCTAAAGGGGAGTCAAAATATAAAAAAGATAACATACAGAAAAACCAAAGGGATTGACCTTGGTGTATAAAGAAGCGACCCTTTAGATCCTTGTGACACGTTTTAAAGTTGTGTGTGCCTAGTCCAAAGTGAACCATACAATCTATTACCTCCATAGTCATGATGCTCAATCCAAACATGAGAATAAATACCACTTAAAGATTCAACAACTTTCCCTTCTCGACTTGAGAAGAGAGACCTTCAAAACTTTTCACATCCCAAATAATTGTTGAGCCTCGTCAAAATTCTAACAATGAAAAAGTAATACATTTCCTTATAATCTATGACCATAATGTACAATATGTTTCTTATGTGTTACATTAAACAACATTTTTCTCATGTACCTTTGGGTTTCATTAGAGCTGGCTGTTCCATTTGCAGCAAGTCATGCTTCATCTCAAAATAGCCAAAGTATATGGCTGTACGACTTGGAAATCACAACCCCCTTACTAAAAGCAATTAAAAAGACATTGTTGGAATACTGACCACCAGATTTGCCTAAGGAACATGTATATTCTATATGTTTCTTTGGAGATCACATCAGTTACGTTATGTAAAACAAATAAAGTAATGATACAATATTTTATCGCGGAAAACCCCGGCTCATAAAGGGTAAAAAACCATGACCTACACCTCTATAGGATTTAACTCCACCTTATTAAACTTTGAGCCTGAACAAAAGATTACAAACTAACCTATGTAACCTAAGGAATTATAAACTCTAATTCCTAGACGTCAACAACCAACTAGATCGTCGACCCCACTTCAAGTTATAAATTTAGATTACAACTCTTGCAATCCTAGAAACTAACTCTAATATCTAAACTACAACACAAACCCTCCAAGGTTTATGTTCCCAAGTCTTTAAGTCTCCTCAACTTGAAGACTTTAGTCCTACTCTAGTTTATACTTCACTAGATCTAGAAAGAATTAAAGATCAACTCGATAAAAACTCAATACACGCAAACTTGACTCAAGAACTATAAAACATAAGCCTATAAATCAGTTCTTCAATTCTTGTTTCCTTGTGTTGGCTGCACTTCGTAATCAGAAATCACTCAAATATGAACTCCTTCTATTTGATTGTATTCTTCTTGTAACTCTCTGTTTAAGTGCGCAAGTTTCTTCAAAGAAAATACTGCCCTATTTATAGATAACAAATTCTCAAAGTCTTGTTCTACTCGAACTAGACTTTACCGCATCCTCAAAACCTTGTTAGACTCGGACTCTATTGCACAACTTCTTTGGTGTAGTTTCCTTACTTCACTCGGCTTTGATTTATTTCCTTCTTGAATCTTTATTCACGCCATTCTAATTCCTTCTTTGCTTATGTTTCCTACTTTGTTTATGCTTCCTACTTCGCTTAGGATTTCTTTAAGGAAATCTTTTTGCACTAGTTTCTTGTCGAAAAAGTAACCCTTCCACCGCTTTATAACTTGTAATTCGCGTGGTTGACGTTCTCCTTATCCCAGTCGGATTCAGTGTGAAAGGAACATGTCGACGAAACCGGTTCCTTTCCTCTGTTCCTCTATTTTTCAATTATCAAAATCTTTCTCGAATTGCCCCTTTTTGATGATGACAAATCATTGCTTCTTGTGTGAATAGATCAATCTGTGTTATGTTAGTTTCTTAAAACTTAATACACAAAGCAAACACATTAGAGGATCAAGTTAGACCAATTGGGTTATAAGTATTACACAAGCATGCACTTCCCCCTTTTGACATCATAAAACACTGTGAAGACATACACTACAAAAAGAGAAGCAAATTCGATACTCATGGTCACTGGGGCTATCACCTACACAAACACTTAAAAATCAAGAACTCAATTAGCTATAGCAAAGCATTTGCACAAACATAAGAGATAGACATGAACCTGAAACTCAAACCCAACATTAACATTAATCAAAAAACATATACACCACAAATGTAATCAAAATTAAAGATATAATCAATCACTTGCGATGAGAAAAAATAATTGGGAAGTCAAAGGCTAGAGTGGCTAGGTAATAGCAAAAGATCGAGCATGAGAGGGTAAATAAAAGTCCTTTTTCAGCAGCACAACAAACATCTTTTAAATTAACAAAATTAGTAGTCTTCTCAATTTCAAAGGTAGTCTTGGTCTATGCAAGCTCAGCCTTGAGATTTGTGTTTATTTTTCTTTAGCAGGCCTACATGTTCAAGATAATAGTTTATATGCAGTTCGTCCATGGCATTCTGGTGAGTGACACATATGACTTCAATTTCAGCTTATTTTTTTTGTATCGCCTTTAAGGAACTGGTTCAATCAATCGTGTGCCCTCAGGAGAAACAATAGTGGTACTGCGTTTCTTAACCCTCCGACTTAGGATTTAGGATTAGTTAGTTTTCTATTTCTTGATGTGGCAGGCCATTTTCCACCCTCCTTTGATTTTTCCCTTGCCATGTAGGTAAAGCTAGAAGAGAGCATCATTGGCCAAGAATTGGTTGGTTAATTGATCACATCTTATTCATGAAACGCCATGGATTGATATTAGTCTGCATCCTTCGAGCAGATGTGAAGGGTGGTGATTTTTTAGTTTTGTTGCAATAGAAAAACTACCACCTATGGTCTATCGGAAACAATCTTTCTGCCTTACTTAAGGTATAGGGGTAAGGTTTGCGTACACATAACCCTCCCTAGACTCCACTTGTGGATTACATCGGATATGTTGTTGATTTAGAAGGCATATTGATTCTTTTTGTTAATATAGCAGTAGCCAGAGGACCTGAAGCGGCTAGCTAGTACTTGAATTTTTACCTGACAAGGTAGGGGGTAATGTCAGTGTTAACTCTATCCTCCCTAGATTACACTTGTGGGACTAGTATACGGTGTATGTTGTTATTATTATTCGATTAAATTCTAATGCTTCTTCATTACCAGGAACTTAAACAAGGATATTCGGCTCAAAAACATGCTCTAGTAGCCGTGAAGAACTTGAAACTTTTGATGAGTGGAGGAAAAGAAAGCAAACTTGCAATATACGAGCCTCAATCATCACCTAAGATCATCGTTTCATTAGGAAGGCAAGATGCAGTGGCTCAATATTCGTTCACGACGATCATTGGATTAGTCCCTGGGATGATCAAGTCTAAGGATTTATACATTGGGAAAACAAGAAAGAAAATGGGGCTTCAACCTAAGTAATATATATTGTTTCGTTCATTAAACTTAAGATCATTTTGAGTGTGAGAAAATGGTGTCATTTCATAGCCAAAATTTGAAGTTTTTCTACCTACATTTTGCTGTAGAATGTACATATGAGTTCAATATTTTGAATAGGTGTGAAATATTTTTTAGTTAATGAGTGTAGGATTTAGTGTCATGCCCCGAGCCGACACCCTGGGCGGGATCGGCACCCGGAGACCATTTTGGCCCCAAGCGAACCCTTGGCCTGGCTTTCTTAACTCAGTGGAAACCTAACCCAACATAATAACTCAATGCAATGCAATATTACAAAACAACTTAACTTATAAAATATGGCCATAAAGGTAACTCGAATCTCAAAATAGAATATTTACATATATATATATAGATGAGAGACTCAAAACTAACTGACTGACTGTCTGTCTATGAAGCCTCTAAAATACTGAGATGGATGCTGGGACAGACCTCGCAACATCCTAATAAAACAAAAACTAAGAACACAAAATAATTGAGTCCTCCGGAATGCAAGGAGGCTCACCACTGACTCTGGAGTGCTCAGTTGGATCAACGATGTGCAGGATGCTGATCCGGGGTACCTGTATCTGCATCATAAGACGATGCAGGCCAACTGGCATCAGTACATGGAATGTAAGAGTATGCGAGCTGGAAAACTAAGCAACATAGGCTAGAAGGAAATTTGGAAGAAACTGAAAAGTTTACCTTGCTCAACTTAACTCAACCCGACTGACTTCTTTTAATATAAGGCAATTTAAAACAAGTGCGATATAAAGAAAGACTGTTTAAAACATGCTATAAACTCTGTGTGTATACAAGGATACAATAAGCCTGAGATGTATATAGAAATACAATTGAACTAATGTATATAAAATACAATAATTTCTGTGTATAAAAATACAATAACTGTTGTGGGAGTTTCTCTAACCGACAACTATCACATAAGAGCTATAGTGATGATACAGCGATCGTCCTCACGCTGCCAGAGCATCTTATACCCGGCCAAAGGTATAAGACCTGAACTGCCTAATGGATCCACTAGTCTAATCTGAAAAGGATTCATCTAAAAAGTATGATCCTTTTCTACCCATGGTGGCTAACATGGTTCTGTGGGGGCTGTGGGTTCTTTGAACGCTTCCCCAATTCGGTGCTCGATACTACTCCCAAAAATGTACTGGCTCTTATGTTTTTAAAACATATTTATTCCTGCTGATATGAGATAATTACTCAAAAACTAGCCCGAAGGTTCTTTTGGAAATCTCAGTTTCCAACCTTGTTTAAATGTAAAAACATTTCTTTAAAACTTCTTTGGGAATACATAGTTCCGTAATAACTTTGAGAAATGAACCCAACTTTAAACTCTTTACTTTACTTGAACTCTTGGCTTGATGTGAAACTCTTAACTTAACATGAAACTCTTAACTTAACATGAAACTATTAACTTTTGACTTGACTTGAAACTCAATACTTTTGACTTGACTTGAAACTCGAGTCTAAAAAATGAAGCTAAAACATTCACTAAAGACTCTTGAACAACTTTAAAAACTTACTTCACTTCTAAGCTTAACTCTTAACATCACTTGACTTCTAACTTTACTTGACTTGGAACTAACTCTCCTTGAATTTGATTATGAACTCAAGGGTAATGATTTGTGTTTGGAAGGACTCCATGATGATTAGGAATAATTTAGGACAGCTAGACTGAAGAAAAATTTTGAAATTTAATTCTGAAAACAGAACAGATTCTGTTCACAGAGGGAACACAGCTGCAACGCAGACTTGTTTCCTGGAAGCAGCCTGACTTTTCTCCTTCATGTTGCCAATTCTAAACCCTCTTAACTTCAAAGGTTCTTTTCCCAAACACTTGGGGTCATAAACCCCTCAACATACAGTGGATTCCACTCAAAAACACAACCAAATCTTGTCCCAAATCAGCAAGAACTTCAACAACCAAAATAGATCTTTTCTTGGAATTAAAAACGAGTTGGTGTGTGAGGGTATGAACCAACCAACACTAACGATCATAAAATCCCTCAATATACAATAGATTTCAGCTCAAGAACACAACCAAATCATGTCCCACAACCAACAATAACTTCCACAACACAACTAACAACATCAACAACAACTAACAACTTCAACAACAAATCCAATCTTTTCTCAAATCATAAAATGAGCTTGGTGTGTGGGGGAAAGGATCAACCCACACTAAAGAACTCACATACCTTGATAGGGATCACCCCCGACGAAATTCCACGACGGAAACTTGTTGATCTCCTCTTTCTCCTCTTCTTCTCCTCTTCTTCTCTTCTTCTTCTCTTCTTCACTCTCAAGAACCCTAACTTTCTCTCTTTTAAAATGGGACAAAAAATGATTCAAAATCAGCCTAACACACAAAATAATCCCAAAAGAAATGGCTAGGGAAAAGACCAAAATGCCCTTAAAATTTCCGGACGGACTCCCTGCCAACTGCCCAACTTTCAAAGGGCATAACTCGCTCATACGAACTCGGAATCGAGCAAACTCTGTGGCGTTGGAAAGATCGTTCCACAAGCTTCACAACCATAACTGGAAATACTCCGAACTCATCCTGAGCTAGGAGTTACGACTACTCAAAGTTGGCCAAAAACTCACTGATTTCCACACTTAGCCAAATTTTCCAGATTCTGAATTTTTCCAAAAAAATGACTACTTCCAATTTCAAGCTTCTTCATATTCATTTTAAATTGTCGGATGTTACATTTAGTTATTTGGGTTTTTTCAAAATTATTTGCACTTGTATATCCAGTATAACTCATATGAGTTGTGGTGAGATAGTTTAGATTTTTCTACCCTTAATTAGAATTTAAGCATAAGCCGTGGAATGGAAAAAATCATGTCAACAGCGGCATCCCTTGAAATGTGCAAATCCGGATTTAGTCGGACTCCAATGTGGATACCGAACACCTAATGAGAAAACAATATATCCACTATAAAAATATACAACATGTTTCTAACTACGAAAGTAATATACATATCCATCTTCAGTTGCAATTGTTGTTCAAAATCATCTAGTCAGATCTCCATCAAATGTCTTCAAATTTAATAGAGACAATCTCTTTAGACTATTCCAATAAATCTAAACAACACTTCAAATTTCTAACACAGACACAAGATGCTTAGCTTATATCAATCATTGCCTTGAGTAGTCGTCTGGGAGCTATACGAAAGGAAAAAGATGTTTAGCTTTTTGTCTACCTCCTTTTACCTATCAAGGTTTCTACTAACATTGCATATAGAACTTTCTTACCTCTTTCACACTGTGGGTCTATGTCTTCATCCCAAATTATTCATGATAGATTCCGGTCTATGTCTTCACCCTCCCTCCTCTCTAGTTGACCCGTCATTTCAACTTTTTGCTTCTACTAAAATAATAATGAGCTCAGTTCCAGATAGAACATCCTTTAAAAGCTAGCTTCATGATAGATTCCAGTCTATGTCTTCACCCTCCCTCCACTCTAGTTCACCCGTCATATCAGCTTCTGGCTTCTACTAACAAAAAAATAATAATGAGCTCAGTTCCAGATAGAACATCCTTTAAAAGCTAGGAAGTAAGTAGTAAAATATATTGTTTTGCCTAGCTTTTTTAGAACATGTTGATCACTCTAATAGCTGTAAAAGGAAAACGAAAAATCCAGAAGCACAAATAAACTATTGCATGAAGCAGGGAAGCAAGATAGTGAGAGAACTCAATATATTGTTATTTTATTGATCGTATATATATATATATATATATATATATATATATATATATATATTTAGCTTTGTGAAACTTAAGTAGAAGAAGAGACATACATGTCAAGCTGAAATGAGTGGTCAATTGCATATTTTCATGAGAGTTATTGATAGCTAAAAGAAAATAAACCTGTAGAAATCAAAGACTACCATGAACATGCAACAAATTGTTCCAGGAGTTTCCACAATCAAGAGAATACATTAAGATAAGCGGAAGAGTTCATTTCTTACTACTCAATATGAGATACCTACATATCAGTAGATCAAGTCGTTCCTTTGAAGTCCGTGCTCATTTATCCCTTTGAAGTGATAAATGCCTTTGAAGTGATCTACAAAATCAATTCTTTCTCAATAAACAAATTGATCCGATGAATAATAGTTTTAAATTGAATATAATATGATTATGTTGGCCCATCAACTAAGCAACTTAGTAAAAACTTCATAAACGCGTCATCAACTTAGCAAACATTTCATAAAGGCATTTTACAATTTCTCATCTTGTATAGAAGCGAGACATAACTCAATCAGAAAAATGAAAATTTTGGATCAACAGATGCCAATCATATGTTAAACAACTTTCGAACAATGAAAACGATCTTTTCAAAATCAATTTCCCAATTTAAGAATCTACATGCCAGTAGAAAAACAATATACTACGACATCATTGAGATGAAAAGCGGGGCAAAACCAATATAAGTGTCATGGTGAGGAAGAAAGAAGAAAAAATATTTGTACTTTTGTAACTTTCTCACCCATAAACTTCTTCTCATCAGGTGAAGTAGGAATCAAAAACTTGGGTTGAAATGGGTGTTTGATTGAATTCTTCTACTCTATTGATGTCTTTTGTGTCTTGGGTGTCATCAAAATTGAAGGCGTGAAGCTCGAAATGGGTTCCAGAGCATTTTGAAATAGTAGATTTCTCTGTTTTGCTGATTGATTACTGATGAGGGTGCCAATGAAGGAAATCTATTTGGCTGATTTATGAGAGTGCAAACTATTACTACAAAATAAGCATCTTAGTAACTGAAATACGAGTAAATCATTGTTTTGTTATCTAAGATTGACTTCATCCCGAGCAGGATATACTTTCTTGACTTTCCGATAGCTCTGAGCTGTCACTCGAGATTGAGTAATGGACATAATTTGAAGGGAACTTCATAATCCTCAAAGTTCTCTGCATATTTAAACCAAGAAACTGATGTAATATTCTGGATCTTTGAATATGAAAACAAAAAAAAAACGGATGAAATAATGCAGTAGCATCAAACTTGAAATCAACGTGGTGCAACATGGCGTAAACTAATGGAAATAGATATTCAAAGTCATTTTCAATATCTTTACATTTGAAACTTGATGTAACTCTTATCAAGGTGTTGGCTACCTGATTAAGAGAGTGAGGTTGCATTTCTTGGACCCTTTATCTCCAAAGGTGATAACATCCTGCTAACATATATTAAGCAATCAACTTTCTTGAGCAAATTATCTCAATCAAATTATACTAAGGAAATAGAATATGCAGCGAATATTAGTTACATTTAAGGAAATAGAATAACTTAAATCTATCGGAGCAGCACTTGTTTTAATCATTACAGGTTCTCCCAATCAACATTTATGATTTGAGCAATAGACATTCCACACTGCTCAACAAGGTTTTAGAAAGAAAAAGAATCAACAAAAAGGCAAAGTGAAGTAAACAAAAATAAAAACTTCTAATGGAAAGAATAACTAACATCAGTTGGAGAGCCATTCATTTTAATCATCAGAGGTATTCCCAATCGATGTCTATAATGGGGCTGAATGATTAATAAAAACCTGAATAGTGCTGATGCTTTTAGGTGTTAAATTTTTGGGAGGCAAACATTTGTATCTTTAATATGTAGGAAACAAACCTTGTGTATCATACACCTTTGAATTCTATTAGAGCTTTGAATTTGACAGTGGACATGTGCCTCACTGTTAATTGACTGAAAAGGGAAATAACAAGAATACATGAATTGCTATTGCGATGAAATTTCAAGCTATAAAAATCTTCGAGTAAAACATGTAAGGTTAATTGCTATTGAGATCTAAAATTAAAATCATTCTAATCTGAAGATGATTTTTCAGTTTCAGAGTGGCAATAGACAATCCATACTGCGCAACAAGAATGTAATAAAGAAAAAGAATTAACATAAAAGCAAAGGTAGTTAAAGAACTTGAGTACACGAGAATTCTTTCCTAAACAGCTTGTAACTATCCGAGCGTCCATACCTCTCATATAGGTAGTCCAAAGAAACCCAATTATTTTCGAAGCACCGAAGTTTCTTTTCATTTTTCAACCCTAAGTAGCGAAGGAATTTCTTCCCTGATTGACTGTGTGGAATAATTTGACCCATTCTTTGATACTTTAAACTGGTGAAATAGAGGATTTCCTCCAATGTAGGTGTTAGTTCAAAGTCTTTGAAGGCGAACACAACACGATCTGGATCCCAAAACTGAATTAGTGCTCTAATCACATGTTTGTCGGGGGTGATTTTGAATAGCAGAGGAAGGCACCCTAACCTTTTTGTAATCGCTAATTTCTCAGTTGGAGTGAAATTTTCCCACCATGTCCTCAATTTGTGCGGGAAACCCTCAACCATCCTAACTTTAGGCACTTGGGGGACTGAACTCATCCTACATTACAAATCAAAATAAAATGAACACATAATTTCCAAACTCGCTATGTCAAAATTAGGCTTGGATCTGTCTATCATTATCACGTTGCACAAAACATGCTTGTTGGTCATTGGGTCGTGAAACCCTTCGACAATAAAGGTGGATTTCTTAAATGTGGACCCGGGATCGATCCACCTAAGGTGAATGCATGCATGACTTAAATTAAAGGGTGGTTTAGCTCTATCTTATGTTTTCTAAGATCTGGCTTACTAGACACAAGGTTCCCGAGTGGACAACTCGAGTGAGAAGGCTACGCGGTCACACGGAAAAAGATCCGGACACCCCGCGCATATGCCAACTCTCCTAAATTTGGGATTTTGAAAAAAATTTGCGGGTGCGCAAAACACACCTCGTGTGTACGTGTGATAGTGTGAGTTTTCCAAAATTGGAGGAATTATGATCGGAATGACAGTTTATATGAAGAGTAGCAAATAAACAATTTATATAAAACAGTAACAAATAAGCAGTTTATATCATATAAGCATGATAAGTAAAGCATTTAGGCATTTAAAATAAAACAAACAACAAAAACGAAACCAACAAATGTTAAAAAAATTAATTATTAACCTAAGTCTGTTATGGTTTAGAACCTAAAGTCCCCAGTGAAGTCGCCAAGCTGTTATACCCCATTTTAACTCGAGGTCAAAACGTGTACAACGTATTGGTGATTTCCAAATTAATTAACTTGAGAAGTCGCCACCTAATTATTTTTAAGGCAAATTAGGATACCTAAATTTTTAACTATGTAATGCTAAAATTGACTTCAATTAAGGTCTACTAAACATGAAATTCTAGGTAAGGGTTCTAGTTATTCTAAAGGGAAGGGGTTAAGCATCCTCTAAGATCCATTAAAGACGGTTACCGACCAAACTTAGGTTAAATAGAGAGAAAATAAAATAACCATTACAAGCTAAAAAAAACAAACTAGTATTAATTAAATCATGGCAAATTAACCTTAAAAAAGATAAAGTATAAAAACCTTAAAATATACTAACTTTATATATAAAGATCTAAAAAATGAAATAAAACAACCATCTAACTTTAGAAGTTTTAAATTAGTTTAAACTTGATTTTTTAACGGGAAAAAGGAGTTTGAATGAAATATGCATAATTTGTTATCTTCAAAATAGTTGACCAAGTCAAATGCTTTTTGTTTAAGAAAGAAAATCTTTTTATGAAATTGAATTAACAAGGAAATCTTAAAGCTAAAGATAACGAAAATATATTTCGCCTTGATAAAAAGTAAAATTTTTTATCCAATTGAAAGCCTTTTATCTTCAAATTCGCCTACTCAAAATTCAAAAAGGAGTTGTGTTTTAAAGCTTTAGACATATCAACATTTTATAGAGTTAACATCTTTAAAGTATAAACAAAGACATACAAATCGCCCCTTTTAAATTCTCAAAATAACTCACTTTAGAGTTCAAATATTTATACTTTTTTGGGGCAGTGAACGTTAGAGGCAGGTCTCGAATCTTAAATCCGATGGGCTTTGAACTCGAACTCTAACAACAAGGAGAGTAATAGAGCAAACAACAATGTATTTGTTGTGGTCTGAAACCAAACAGAAACCAAAATGCTAGAGCAAGAAAAAAGTGATTTTCAAAGGTAAAAAGAATGGTCGCTTCAAAAGGACGACAGCGGCTGCTCAAACTTCTCCAAAACAGACACTTTCTCCTAATACTTATAGGATGGAATTAGGGTTCTTGATTTGGGCGGGATTTTTTTTAAATCGAGTCAAAAGAGCCATTTTGAATTCAAAACTGTACATGTGATTCTTCATCAGAGATGTCAAAAGTATTTTGGCTTTTTGTTGACCGAATTAAAGAAAAAAAAAGAGTGAATCAGAAAGAGGAAGAGGGTGCTGGCTTTTTGCAGAAGAGAGAGGTGAAGCTCTTGCACGAAAATGGAGACACTAAGATCTGCATAATGTTAAAGGTCTCTGAAACTTTCTCAAAGAGGAAGAACGATGCTGCTCCTTTGGACTAGGCCCAGCTGTATGCACAAATTGGAATTAGGGCTCACATTTGGGCCGAATATTTGAGTGGATTTGGGCTGAGTTCTTGGGATAAATGTTGGGTTACATTCTAGCTTGGGCTGAATTTTGTTTGGATCTTTTCTTCTTTTGAATTGTTTTGGACTTCTAACTTAATAACCAATACTTAAAATGTTATAAGATGACAACTAATAATTTACGTAAATAAAAATATCGATATTACGACTTTATGCTAGTATTAAATATAGATACAAGATATCGACGTATAATTAATTTAACAAAATATGAAACTTGAAATAAAATGATGACAAATGATTATTTAAGATAAGAGGTATAAAAAATAATATTAGTAATTTTGATAATAAAACTAATAATTTTAGAAGATATATAGTTGTAGTAATAAAAATAGTTGTGAAAGGGATAATTTTATACGTTATTAAATTAGAAGCTCAAAAACAATAAATTAGAAGGAAGGAGGGTCAAAATTGGGTGTCAACAAAAGTATAACTAAAAATTGTGCTAAATGCAATGATCAAGTACTATTCCTGAAGATGATATGTTAAACTGAATACTGAATTAAATGTTGACAACGTGGTCTATGCAATAAGTGCATGCCTGTGGGAGCTACTATTAACCGACATAAAACACGTGATCTAAATGTGGAGTCCGATGTATACTCCCCATCGAGAGGACCCAATATACTTTGCCAGGGGTATAAAGGCATGACTGTGGCGTGATTACTAAAAGCTTATGCCTAAAAGAGGGAACTTTTGAACCTACATTGGTACGTAGTTTTGAGACTTCGAAAGTACGCTGAACCCTAGTCCCACTTGATTCTAAGTCAACTCCCAACTGAATGTAAAGCTAAAATGAAACTAAAATACTGAGTAGCTCAAAATACTGACATATTAACTGGGAATACTGTAACACCCCAAAAAGTTTTTGAACTAAGACCCAAACTATCCTTCGTTGTAAGTAGGATTTTACCAAGGAATTTGAAATTTCTTGAGTGTTAAGGTCACAAGATGTAGCTCCTTGAGTTTCGAGTTCATTCAAGCCATTCCTAAGTTCCTTTAAGTTTTGGGTCAACTTCAAACGACCATAACCTTCAGTAAATGATGAGTTAGGTGATCTACAAGATATCAAATGAAAGGACTTGGAATCCTCTTTCCAACTACACCAATTTTGCTAAATTTTGAGCTCGTATGAGGGAGATATGCTCGTTTGAAGTCGGGATGTCTATTTAAGGAAAGTTACCTGGATTTAAGAGGGATATTTTGGTCTTTTCCTTATCCTATCAGATTTATTTCATTTTTAGTAATTAAATTGGGGTCTAAACTGATTTTGTTCAGTTTACACAAATCCTAATTCATGCTTTGGTTTTAGAAAAGAGTTCAAGAAGATAAAAGAGGAGAAAAGAGGAAAGGATCGAGGCCTTCGTCGAGGTTCTTGAGTTTTGTTACGGATTTTACCATGGGTTTGACCCCTAAGAGGTATGTAACTTTCCATAGTGTTGGGTTCGTTCACCCACACTCCTAACATGATTTTCATATTCGAATTTGTCCGTAAAGATAACAAGATTTAAGTTCTTGATAAGTGTTCTTGAAGTTTCATTCTAAATCTTTTTTTTTTGGGTTTTGATGAATTCTTGAGATGAAAGTGAGTGTTTTGAGGGATGTATAGACTAGATTAGAGTGTAATTATGTTGAGTAATTGAATCCAAGTGATTGAGTAGGTTCACCGTCAATCAAATGGTGCGGTGCCATCCCAGCCTGCGCCAAGATTTATTGCCAAGCAAATTTTACATAACACTCTTGAAATGATCCTCAACTTTATTGATGCTACATCTAAGGTGGGGACTTAGACTGGTACTTCGACTAGTCCCCATATTAGAGACGAGGCTCAGACTTCAGCGTAGCAGTGGCACTAGGTGCATATGTTTCAGTGGTGAAGTCTTTTACTATGGCTCCCTGCTTAGTGATTGAGTCGATTTTGACAATTGCACTACCCAAGGCAACTAGATCTGTCATGTCTTCTGAAGAGCAAAAGATGTTAGGACAGATCATCAGATTGGGTCTTCCAAGGTTCTCAGGTTCTATATGCGAGGATGTCCAGAAGTTTCTAGTGAATTTCTAAGAGAGGGTGCATAACCTTGATGTAGTTGAATCACACATGGTTGATAACACTTTTTTCCTTATGGATGGGCCATCGAATAGTGGTGGAGGGCTTCTCTGGAGTGTAGAGCAGTTGGGACCACTCACCTCATATGTTACTAGCTCAATTCTCTGAGGCTTTGTTGGAGAAATATGTACCTCGTAGCTTCAAGGATAGGTTGTTGGATGACTTCATAGATCTGTTGTAGGAAATATGTCAATTTCATAGTATGATACACAACTTCATGAGCTAGCCAATCATACAACTACGCTTATGGTAATAAAGCATAAGTGAGTGTGTAAGTTGGTCAGAAGGTTGGCATTTCCCCTTTGGCTTGCTACAGAGTAGATGGTAGTGTTGGGATGTTAATTTAATAGATAGTATATCATGTGCACAATATCGAGGGGATATGTCGTGAGGTCTGTGGAGGTAACAACAAGAGGCCTTATCGTGAGGGTGGTTTAACCTGGTCTCAGTCATGTGGCAGGGTTTTCCAGGTAAAGTTTACCCACAATAGTTTCGGCCTAGTAGGCATATAATGGCTTCTTCACAAATTAAAGATGATGGTTCCATGGTGTCATTGGTCATGGCAACCATGTTTTGGCCACACTTCTCGAGTTTCACATTAGGGGTACCTGGGTTGTAAAGGTTAGTCGGGTCCAATATGGTCCTCTTAACAGATTTCTTCTAGTAGGGGATGTTATATGTGTGGTGTGTTGGGCTACTATGCTAGATATTGTTCTATCAGTCATCACCGCATGAGACATGTTTAGTAGTTTCAATCCCATAGGGCTCTAATATCGTTAACTAAAACTGGCACACAAGGTAGCAAGGGTGGTCCCTAGGGTGATCGAGGTGTTTCTCAATCAGTTAGGTGAGGTTGTCAAAGTGGACGCGACAATATAAATGCATCTTACATAGGCCAGAGGTGGAGGTTTCATATGTTGTCATCATAAGTAGGATCTTTGTCTCTCATCAGCCTTCTTATGTTTTGTTTGATTTGAGATCTACATATTCATTTGTATCTTCCTATTATGATACACATTATAATTTATCTTGTAAGACTTTTCCTGTACCTGTGCGTGTAGCTATCTCCGTAGGTGATTTTTTAGTAGTGGATTGAGCGTATAGATCATGTGGTGTTCATACTGGAGTATGACACTTGGTAGACTTGATTGGGTTGGATATAATAGATTTTCATGTGATATTACGCATGGATTGGCTGCCTCTTTATTATGTGGTCTTAGATTGCTTTCCCAATACTATCACATTGAGAATGCATGGTATCCCTCTGATTGTGGGGACGGATGTCGATAGCCATATGTCAAGGGGTGTGATACTACTTTTTATAGTGCGGAGGTTGGTAGGAAGGGTTGTATAGTTTGTCTTGCTTATGTTTGGGATACCACTAGAGAAATTCCTTCTAACAAGATAGTTCTTATTTTTAGAAAGTTCTTTGATGTGTTTCTTTCCATTCTACCTGGTATTTCTCCTAATAGGGAAATTGACTTCAACATTGATTTTGAACAGGGCACGCGGCTAGTTTCTATACTTCCCTATCATATGGATCCAACTAAGTTGAGTAACCTTCAGGAGCAGCCATAGGACCTTATGAGTAAGGGGTTCCGTAGGCCTAATGTTTCTCGTTGGGGTTCTCATGTTCTGTTCGTGAAGAACAATGATTGTTTATTGCTTATGTGTATTGACTATAGGTAGTTGAACAAGGTTACCATCAAGAATAATATTTAATATTATGTATTGATAATTGTTTGACCAGTTAGAGGGTGCAGTGATGTTCTCTAAGATAGATTTGAGATCAGGATACCTCTAGTTGAGGATTACGGTGGTGGAATTCCAAAGACTACTATTAGGACTCGATAAGACTACTATGAGTTCCTAGTAATGTCTTTCTAGTTGACCAGTACCCCAACAACATTCAAAGAATTTATAAAATGTGTGGTTCAACCTTATTTAGAGTCATTTGCGATAGTTTTCATTGATGACATAATAATCTACTCCAGGAGTAGGGAGCATATGAGCAGCATTCTGTGGATTGTGAACCAGACATTGTGAGATGAACAATTGTATGCCAAATTCACAAAGTGTGAAGTTTGACTTGAGTGTGTGGCATTCTTATAAAACATGGTGTTTAAGAATAGGATTACGGTAGATCGGGTTAGCATGCTACTACACACTGTTTGTGAATGTATTTTCTTCTATTGTGGTCACTTTGACTAGATTGACTCATAAGAATGTCCCTTTTTAGTGGTCTAGCGAGTGTCATGAAGTGAGCTTTCTAAAGCTCACGACCTTGTTGACTTCACCTTTGATTTTGACACTTCTTGTTGAATTTTATGGATTTATAGGCTTCCATGATGCTTTTGGTGTTGGAATGGGTTGTGTGTTGATGAAGTAGGTAACAATTATCACATATTTTTCTAGGAAGTTGAATATTCATTGAAGGAAGTACCCAACTTCTGATTTGGAGTTAGCGGCGATAGTTTTCACGTGTATGCAATTATCTGTGAGTTATTCACTAATCAGAATACTCTTTAGTACATTTTTAGTCAGAAAGACCTTAATGTGAGACATCGTAGGTTGTTAGAGTTTTTGAATGACTATGATGTGACAATGCTCTATCACCTGACCAAGACAAAAATCATGGCAGATCCCTTGAACCAGAAGGCGGTATGTATAGGGAGTTTGGCTTTCTTAGCCATGAAGAAGAGACCTTTTGCTTCGAACATCCTATCCCTATCCAATTAGATGATTCGGCTTGATATTTCAGAGTCTGGCAAGATGATTGCGTATGTAGAGGTTTTGTCTTCCTTGATGGAGCAGATTCGGGAACAATAGTTTAAGGACCTGAGGTTGAGTGTGATTCGAGATAGGGTTGTTAGTTGTGAGGCTAAGAAGTCGTCCTTTGATCTAGAGGGTGTTTTGAGGATCGGAGGTTCAAATCTATATTCCTAGAGTTATAGATTTGGTTTGGTTTATTCTGTAAGAGTCCCATTGTTCTAAATACTCTTTTCATCCTGATACGATGAAGATGTATTGTGATCTGATGCAACACTACTAGTGGTGGGACTAAGAGGGACATTGCAACATTTGTGACTAGATGTTGAAACTGACAGCTGGTGAAGTGACCAATAGAGGAAAGGTGGTTTGACCCAACAGTTACCCATTCTGGAGTGGAAGTGGGAGTCGATAGCTATGAAATTTATGACAGACTTTATGCGTATTTTTTAGAGATTTGATGCTATTTGTTTCATCGTAGACCAACTGACCAAGTCTGTCCACATTTTGTCTGTTCAGGCTACCTATAGTTGTTGGAGTTTAGCTCAGATTTACATTTGATAGATTTTTCGTTTGCATGGGTGTCGGTATCTATCATTTCAGATGATGGCACTCCGTTCAACTCATGTTTTTAGAGGTCTATTTAGACGGAATTGAGTACTAGAATTGAGCTTAACACAACTTTCCATCCAAAGACTAAAGGTCAGTTTAAGAGGACTATTCAGGTCTTGAAGGACATGCTTTGGGTCTGTGTTGTTGATTGCAGAGGTTAGTGGGACCAATTCTTGGCTTTGGAGGAGTTCCCGTATAATAACAACTACCATTTGAGTATTTGGATGGATCCATTTTAAGAGTTTCATAGTAGGAGATGTCGATCTTTGGAAGGCTAGTTTGATGCTTTTGAAGTTAGGTCTTGGGGCACCGACTTGTTTCATGAATTTATGGTTAGTGTTCATGTGATCCAGGAGCTACTCTACCATACCCAAAGTAGGAATAAGAGTTATGTTGATCAGAGAAGTCATTGGCGACCAAATATTTCTACAAGTTTTGTCCATGAAGGTGATGAGATTTGGGAGGAAGGGGAAGCTTAACCCTAGGTTTATTGGCACTCTTATGATTCTGAGATGGATTGGAGAGATTTCTTATGAGTTATCCTTACCCCCATCTCTTTCAAGTGTTTACCTTGTGTTTTATATCTCTATGTTAAGATGGTATGTTCTTGATGAGTTTCACATGCTTTAGTGGGATGCTATTCAGCTTGATAAGTCCTTGGCATTTTACGAGGATCATGTGGCTATTTTAGAGAGGCAAGTTAGGAAGTTTATGTCTATGGAGATCCTATCGGTGAAAGTTCAGTGAAGTCATCATCCGATCAAGAAGGCACATAGGTGGTCGAGCTTGACATGTGGACCTGATATCCTCATCTTTTTTAGCCTTCAAGTACTTTCTTCTCTTTTACTTTTGAGGAGGACAGTCATTTTAGTAGAGGATGTTGTAATGATACTCATGCTAATTTGCATGTTTTTGTGTGAATTTATCTTTTTTCCCCTTCCCATAACTTTTGTGTAGTATGTGTGGTGTGTTGGGATGGGTTGCACACTTTTCGAGGTGAGAGTTGTGTGAGCTTTTCCCTTTTGGTAGTTTTTAAGTTGAAAGAGTTGAGTTTGGTAAACATTTGGAGAATCTGATGTCGTATGATATTTTGATCATTTCAATTTGTTCCAAAAGGTCCATTTTGAGCTAATAGCAGGGTTCATTCGGGTCTTGGGGCCTTCAGCATAGGTTTAAGCTATTAGGCATGATGTTTTTGAAAGTTTGGCTAATATTTGACTTCGGTGAACATTCTTGATATATGTTCTTGAATGCGTATTCCATTGGAATAGTTAGCTTCAGAATTCAGAGTTTAGTCTAGAACGAACTTTTGTTCGGATCCCAGGGTGCTCGAGTTGATTTTGTGATGATTTTGCATTATTCTTGTTTGGTTACTTTGTGTAAGTATTGACTTGGGTAAATATTTAAATGAAATTACCTCCATTGGTTGTTTCGTCAATTTTGTTGAGTCTGAAATATCAATTTTGTGGGATAGCATAGTTTGTTTGTGTTCAAGGGGTTCTAAACGATCTTAAGCCCCCACCAGTGCATTTTCTATAGGACAAACTGCTTGTATCAGGTACTTATCATTCTTGCATCATTTTATATATCTTCCTTGATTGACTTCTTGAGTTTTCACGACATTCTTGAACTCGTTTAGTTATTTTTCCTTGGATTGAACTCAAGAAAGTTCTTACTATCTGAATTAGTAGTACTCTCTAAGCTCTTGAAAGAATTAGAGTCAACACAATCAGAATCTCCCTCTTTACGTGCCATCTATTTTTGCACTTCATCGCTAACTTCATATCCAGGTGCCCCATTTTCACTCCTTCCCAAAATATCGTGTTCTTATGACAAATCATTATCCAAGTCTTTAAAATTGCCACCACTTGAAGAATATTAAGTCCTTCCCTCTTTATTCGTACCTCTAGCAAATTGTTGATGCTCATTTGAACTATCACAATTTTGTCCTTGATTGAAGGTTTTCCTAAAATTGTCACGACCCAGACCATCGTGATTGACACTCACACTAACCCTCCAGTGGGAGAACCATTAATACTAATTAGCTAACCAAAGAACCCAACAACTAAAACAAACTAAGGCATTTAAAGTTACGGAAGTTGTTTTAAATATTAAGGAAAAGAAAATAGGGAGTTCCCATAAACGCAAAATCAAATGTCTAACAACCAAACTAACATTGCGGAAGTAATGCCTAGAACCTGAAAGTTAATGTACCAAAACTTCTATGGTTCAACAAGTCTAAACAAGAAGGGATACAACCCCAAACTAAACATAACACTAACTAAAGTACTAGTCAAAGTTTGAAATGTGGACATAGTCGGGCAGTCTTAACCCCTAGGCCACTAAAGCCATTGCTTGGGGCCCCATTTTTAAAAAATAGCAATTACTTAAATATGTTATTTTTTAAAAAAAAATTATATGTATTGTGAGTGTTATGATTTCTACCAAGGAAATTGCATATGAGATGAAAATAAACCTGAATTTCGTAAGAAACAATTTGATGAAAATATGGATAGCGAAATCACAAAGTCCCTTGAAGAATCTTTTAGAGTTGATTGTTTTACATAGGTAGAGTAGATCAAACTATTTTTTCACTTCAAAATAGATTTGGGCCAATTGAAGCATATGAAAATATTTTTGATTTCTCATTTAATGGTAAAATATTGAGATCACTAGATGATGAGAATTTAAATTTTTTTTGTCTTAACCTTGAACTTTCTTTAACACGTAATAGTTATTCAGATATTGATGGTTTAGATTTATTTTTTAAATTTAAAGTGTGAAGAGAAATAATACAAGTAGAATATAATGATCTAATGAAAATACTCAATCAAATAAAAAGACTTGATTCTTTTCCAAATACACATATTGCTTATAGAATAATGTTAACAGTTCTTGTAACCATTGCCTCAGCCAAAATAAGTTTTTTCAAAATTAAAATTGATTAAATCTTCTTTAAGATCAACAATGTCCCAAGAGAGATTGAATTAGTTAGCTATATTATCATTTGAAAATGAATTATTAACACAAATCGATTATAAAACAGTACCTAATGACTTCGTATCTAAAATAGCTAGAAAATTAGATTTTAAATAAAAAATATATGATGAAAAAAAATATTAGGGCCCTCTCTTGAATTTCGCTTTAGGCCCCCAATGTTGTTGATTCGTCCCTGGGACATAGACTAAAAGAGAACTTATGGCAACCCGAAAGAACTAGCTCACCCTTGAATTCGAACGATCACTGATCTTCTAAGCGAGGTTTGTTAATAGCCACCGGACGATGCCCTGTACTCAATAAAGAAAGAGCAAGTGCAGTATTAATACACAACCATAGTGTACTGGTAGGATCACGCGGCTATCCCACTAAGTGCAACATACATAAGCCATTACAACACAATAATAACATACATACACCGGACATGTACAATATCAAGAACATTAAGAACAATGGAGCATTTCACAATTATCAAATATATAGTTATGTCAAATCAATAGTCCTATCATGGAACCCAAACCCAAACCCAAACTGTTAGCATACCGGAACGTGGTACCCAATCGAAGGTTTATGCCGGAACGTGGCAACCGATCCAAGTTAGTGTGTCGGACCACAACACCCGATCCATTCAACAAGCCACAATCACAATCACAAGTATTGTGATAATCATACAACCAAGTCATGATTCATGGCATTCATCATTCGTCTATCTCATTTGCAACTAATGTGACTAATTGTGCAACATTCACATACATACACGTATTACAATGAAGCAAGAACAAACATATATCACAAAATCATGAAGTAACAATCATTACCTACCTCGAAACAAGCTTGAATCCCCTAAGAAAACTTGATTCTTCCCTTTTCAGATTCGTTCCGCTTGTTCTTGATCTACAAACAGTTAATATAATACGGGAATCAATAATCAATAACTAATTACCCGAATTACAAACAATTCTATCAACCCTAGGTCAAACCCATGATTCCCATACCCAGATTAGGGGTTTTTCCACCATGATTTCGAGATCAAAACCCTCCCCTATTGATAATTACCCATTAGATTACTTTCTACAGATCAAAAAATAGATTCGGGGAGTTAAAACCTTACCTCTAGCCTCAAGAATGGTGAAAAACTTTCAAGAATCGCCCGGGGTTTGTTCCTTAGCTCTCAAGTTCGAAAATTGCAGAATAAAACATTTTTGGGGTTTACTTCTGACTTTAAGTCACGTCTGTCCCGCCACAGCGGTACCACCCCGCTATAGCGGCTCTGCCCTGGCATCACAAATTCCTGCCGTAGAGGCTTGCACTGAACAATGAGCTAATTTACTAATCCCAATACCCCCATTTCACAACACACCTTCAACCAGCGACACTCAGAAACTACCTGTTCACGCTAATACCAGTTTCGAGAGTTCTACTCACCCGAATTCAATTACGTAAAGACGTACGGGTTCCTTAACATCTTAGCTATCTACTCAAGTGATCAAATTCATAATTAGATCACCCAATTGTTACCAGATTTTCCTAGACTTTACTGACATCGATTTCGTCCAAATCTGGACTAGGTTGGGAAATTGCAAGTTACTATGAAAAAGTTTTCCGGCCCAAAATTTTCCCCGTTGGCTTTTCCATAATGACGGGAACATGTCGTTACAAAAATCCATTCCAATATAAGAGTAATGTTCAAAGTAAACCTCGATTACTCTATATCCATGGATGTTCTTGGATACTAAATAAGCATCTAAAGCAGTTGAAAAAAGCCTCATACTTGTGCCTAAATGTGACTAAATCATTAGCTTCTCCAATATCTCAGCCATAATCTTGAATTATGATAACTTTATTTCTAAAGCATCAACATAATCAATAAATTTTACATGACCTCAAAATAATGTCTTAAATGTTGGTGCTTCATAACACCATTGTGGATTACTTTGATGTTTATTTTAAGGCATCAAGTATAGAATTTGCGGAAGAATTAAAAAAGAAGAAGAATTGATCATTATTTTTTTTTAACAGAGCCTTCAAAAAATAAAGACTTGACTTCTAAAATACTCACAAAAGAGAGGAGTTTACCACCTTCTGTTCGTAAAATCATTATCTTGAGCTTTCAACATGGTGTAAGTTGATGATATTTATCTAGTTTTCGTAGTATAGTAACAATGGGAAGAAAAAAGTCAGGAAAGAGAGAAGATGTTAGAAGAAAATAAAACCCACAGTGTTCCTCACGTTGTCTGTAGAAACATAGATAGAGATCAAACTTGATCATGTTTTAGATACTGAAGGATTAAAATCGACAACGGACACTAATTCGATTAGACTAAAGTCTCTTAGAATGTGTGTACACATGAGTGATTGCATAAGTGATAGATGAGACTGATGAGATACAGAGGCTATATATTATACACAACGGACACAATCCAAAATCAGATCTCCATTCTTCAACTCCATAAATAGTTTCATTTCTATCTCATTTCGAATCTCCAATGGAGTTGAATTTCTGCCAGCAGTGAAACAAACTTCTCTCTTTTTTCTAGATTCATCGCTTTCAAATTGTTTTGAAATATAATCAACAAAATCATATGTAGTGTAATCCTTGAGAAGAATTTCGTCAATTTTATAACCATAATATATAATTTCAAAAATCAAGTTTCAGAATGTCTCAACCACACAATGATATGTCATTGTCAATCTCAGACATAGTGATTTTGAAAAATTGAACAATATAATCTATTTAAAATGGAATATGAATTAAATAGAAGAAACGAAATAAAATTTGAGTGACGAACAAAAAATTTAGGAGAGAATTTGAATTTTTTTGATAGGTTAACTTTAGCTTAGGATACTCTATATCCTCGAAAGTCGTTACAATCGTGAATCTCTTCATTTTTGTGATTAAATTATGTTCCTTTTATTAACTACCCAAAATATGTATACTCTTAACCCACGTATATCAATAATACATGTATTTTCTCCGTCAGATACATATTCGAAACAAAACTCTGACATAAGTTGTAATTTGAAAAAAGATATTTTTTTCAATGTGTAATTAGGATCAATAGTAGTGTGTTTTACGTGTTTTCATCTGGCCCCACATAAGTACCATATTTATTTGTGTAACTCAAAATCATATTAATACCAAAAAAATTGCACAAAAATATTTAGACTTTATGTTTCTCATTATAAGACATCAAATATAAGTAGCGTTTGGTTGAAACTCTTACCTCAACCCTATTCCAATAACGAGTCGGGTTGGGCCAACATCATTGACTAAGCCCATTTTTGTGGCACTAAATCTAACTTTTTTCAAAAAAAAATAAAGATGGGGCATGTAGCCCATTTGTTAAAATTAAAGGATCCAATTATTTACAAAAACCCTATCATAAATAGACCCTTCCCAAATCAAAATAAACAAAACAAAGTAACAAATAAAACGTAAAAAAGAAATGAACCAGCTACACCAATGTTCGTCTTTCATCTAGACGATTATGCTCTTAATCCCATGATGATGAAGTATATTGCTTAGCTCTCTAAGTGAAAAAGCGAATTGACCTTCATGTTAGATTAGAGGATGAAACAACTTTATCGTTCGCATCAGATCAATATCTTTTACGAAGAACCTAGGTAATGTTAGCTTTCCTTTTCTTAAATCCAAATTTGATGGATTGAAACCCATAAAGGGGATTAATGCCACCATCTAGATCTGGATACATGACAAGGGAACTATAATCAATTGTTTTCTTAGGTTCTCTTCTCTCTTTGCGTTGCTTCACGGTTGAACTCAACCAAGTATCACTCTTTACAGATCTGCATATCTAGCAATCAGGTATCAAATTCTACTTTTAAGACCTTTTCGATATGCAAACAAAATCTAAGATGACAAAGAAAAACAGTTCAATCACTTAATTTTTTTATCATATGAGACATCTTAAACCATCGGTCAATTTCAGAAAAATGAGAAATTGATTCGACTGGACGCTCTTCTTGCGTTTTTTGTTGCGTGCTCTATTCTGCTTTCTCAGATGCATGATACTTAACCAACTGAATCTAATTCAGGAAAATCAAAATAAAATATAGCTAACACCATAGATAATTATTAACATCTATAAGTCTATAAACTAGTAGAGACTGATTGAAATTTTGAAATGGAAAAAATCAAACACAAATTGCTAGTAACCTAAATTCGAGATTTGCTTCAACATAGTACTAAATTTCAAACTTTGCCAGGAAAGGGAAGAAGAAAACAATTATGTGGTATCCAAATTCTGAATCTATGTTTATTCAAGTCAACTTCTTTCACACTTTTATCCCTAATTAGCAGAAAAGGATGGCAAATAGGCGCACGAGTTTTCCTATAGAATGCGGAAAAATTTAAATTAAGTCATCTGCGTTACTAATCTGACTTGGAATCATTTTCTCTAGTGTGCAAACGATTTCTTGTTTTCACCAATTGTGCACAGCCTCAATTCATCTTTGATCAACTCCCCTATGCTCATCCAGAGTACCAAATCTAAACTCATTCACCAATATTTTATTATTAATTCCATTTATCTTAGTAATTTCAGCAATGAGCTTGCTTTTTTTTCTTGTTGATCTTGCCAAGTACGTTTCATATACATCCAATCTTGAACAACTTGATATCTTGAATAACAAAATATTATCATTTTAAGTGGTTGGAGTTGGGGCGGAAATTAAAGGTATTTAGGTTTTGACCTGTATGAATCTCACTCTTTTGCATGACTCAAATTTTTATGTTAACAAAGTTATTTCAATTTTGGAAAGAGCTATGTATTCACTATCCAAGTATCGATGTATATATTTCTTTAGAGGCTAGCAATTTGGTCGTGACTGATTATGGGGTCGAGGTTTTGTCAGTGAATTTGAGTAGCTTGCGTAAGATCAATGGGGTCGAGGTTTTGGGAATCATCAGCTTACTGATAGGAAGTCCTAAACCTCATTGCTCTTAAATATGTGAAGAAGGAGGAAGCAATTGAAGATCCTCTTAAGTAAGTATATATCTAGGCTTTCTAGTACAACTGTTTTATGATTATTTTTTTTGGTTGAAATGACTATTCGGCCATTGCTTTGAGTTGTAAATTTACTGTATGATTGGTGATTTTATGGTCCTAACTTTAATTGGAAGCATTTAAGAGATTTCTTGGTGTTAATTCCTTCATATAAGAATGTCTTTGTGAGTAATAGACACGTAAAAAAATATTAACAGTCTCTCTACCTTTGCAAGGCATTGAGATGGAGGATTTCACTTTTATTACCCTAATAGGGATCCTCTCTATACTACGTAGAGTGTTGCTTTGAGTTGAATTTCAGTGTCTAAGATTCACATTGTTCAGTGGAGCTTTGGTTTTGAATGTTTGCGTACTTCTTGATGAACATTACCACTACTCGAGGTTTACAACTTGATTATGTCGGATGAATCCTTGTTCATGGTGGCCAATGCTTTTCTCCCGCTGTACACACTTTCACATTTCTTGCATACAGATTTTACGTTAAAGTTCTTATCTTTGGTTCAAGTAGATTTTTTTTTTGTTGTTGAGTGCATACCAATCACTAAAGTTCTTATCTTTGGTTCAAGCGGATTTTTTGACATAGGATTTTATCCCAATATCAGTATGTCTTGTTACTATTGATCTTAGCGGTTGTGTGAGATTGACCATTTTGATGTTCTTCACACTTGCAAGATATTTTCCTTCAATAGAGGAGGTTCACATTGAAAATTCTTGTTTTAGGACAGAGGATTGTTTTCATAATTGTGTAAAGAACCCGAGAATCACTATCGTTAATTGCAGTACCTGTTCACAATTGTTTGACATGGTAGTGCGATTGTTTGACATAATGTGTAGTACCTGTTCACAATTGTTTTACAGTTGTACCCTGCAATCAAACCCTAAGTTCATAAGAAAAAGGAAAGCATGACATATAAGTTTCACATTAATGAAAGATGGAGTTTCGGTCTTCAACAGACCAATGATGCAGAGAGGGTTTTAAGTTTTTGTTAAACTGTAAAACTGGAAAACTGGAAAACTTGATCTCAACATACATTCCAATGCTTGCTAAGCTCCACTTCTCATCCTTCTTGTTAACCATTAGAAACTAAACATTTTAGATGATATTACGGTCAAACTTTGATCTCGACATGCAATCCAATTCTTCTATACTTCATTTTACAATAAGTTTAACTACAAAATACCCAACCTTATCCATTCTGCCAACTTTTCCATTTTACAGTAAGTTTCCTCAAGTTAGTATCAATTTCCTAAATAGTTTCTTGTTTTCCTATTCATCACCAAGGAGAGTTATTCTAAGCCATGTTGCTCTGCTTTAAAACCGATAGCTTGAGGGTTTTAAATTTTTGTTAAACTGTCAAATTTGATCTCGACATACAATCCAATTCTCTCTAAGCTCCACTTCTCTTCCTTCTTGTTAACCATTAGAAACTTGAGATTTTAGATGATACTTCAGTTAAACTTGGATCAATTAGCTTTTGAAATCTTTGATTAGAAAATAGAACTGGATCTCGGCATACAATCATTTAAAATTCCAATTTACTGTAATGGTCGAATAACCAACCCAAGCTTCAGTGGCCGGCCGTACCTTGTGATTGGTACCTCACTTTCGGAGCTAGATGAGCTACTACCACTATACCAGTTCCTGAGTCGCATTTAACATGTCACCTATTCCAATGTCACTTTCAAAGTTGTCCATGTATGAAGCCCAATTTTCTTGCTTTTTGGATGCTTTGCTATACAGAGAGTTCTCTTGCTTTTTGGATGCTTTGCTAAACTATAACTTTGAAGAGGAAGAGCTTTTCAATTCTTGGTCGGAAAGCAAGTGAAATGTTTTCTGACATTCAATGTGCATTTAATACTTCAGCAATGTATAATGATATTATGATTGACCTAGAACTAACGTAGACTGTCAACTTAATGATGACCATTTAATTTCCAAATTTATATTAGATTCCTCTCTACACTTCATTCTTCCCTACACCAAACTGTTTTTTTGAAGTTGGTCCTCCTTTCAAACCTACATATCTTTATCAAAAAACATTTTTGATGAAGATATGAATGTTGGGAAGGAGGAACAATGTAAATGGTCACCGTTGTGTTGACAGCTGAAGTTACTTCTAGGTCAATGAAAATATTATGACATGTGGATGAAGTATTAAATGCAACGGAACACATATCATATCAAGTGTCAGAAAACATTTCCCTTGCTTTCCACCAAGAATTGAAAAACACTTCCCCTTCCAAGTTACAATTTGGCAAAGCATCCGAAAAGCGAGAGAACTATCTGTATAGGATGAAAATTGGATTCGATACAAAGACGAATTGGAAAGTGACACTTGGAATAGCTGACATATTATATTAGACGTGACTCAGGAAATAATACAGTGGTAGGAGCTCGTCTATAGCTGAAAGCAAGATACCAATCATAAGGTACTGATCGATCAAGCTTGGTTGGGGATTCAACCATTACAGAAGATTCTGAGATCTCCACCAGTCGTCAATTTCTAATAATGTACCTTTAATGTGTTTAATTAAGGAACAATTCGGGGATTTTGTCCCAAGTTGGTCGGCATAGTGCTTGTATTCCTTGTTAAAAGAGGATGGGAGGAATTTTTTCATTCATTCACAAGTACAAGGCAAACAATTTCTCAAAGATGAAAGTTCTTTATGAGTTCAAATTTTCTTGCTCTTAGCTATACGTAGATATTGAAAGTTAGTTGTTCCAAGATCCAGGATGTTTCTTTTCATTGTTTTTAGTTAACCGATAGTCATGACATTAACTGTACCTATTATAGGGTAAACAAAAGTCAAGAATTTTTTTTATCAAAGTTTTGATGCTTAAAATAGTATAAACAATGGAAGAGGTAAGGGGTTAAGAGGAAGAAAAAGACAATATGTCATAAAAATATTATAGGTGTTGAGCTAGATGGATTTGTTTTGTGTAGGTAATATGGAGTAACTTTGGAATAGGACCTTCCAGATTATCTTGTTTTAGCGTAACTGTGATTAACAATATAAGTGGCTCTTTTTCGTTGTCTGATTTTGGATAATCGTGAAAATGTCGTCACTCCATCTTCAATTCGATAATTTTCTGGGTCCATTTCTTGGTAATCTTTCTATTTGAAAAAAAAAACTTTCCGTTTAAAGGATTTGTACTTTTCCATTCTATCTAATAGTAACAACATTTGGTATCATTTTGAATATCCTTTTCATTTCTTTCCTCCCTACACCCTAATTGTGGGATTATATTGTGTATGTATTGTTGTTGACTCGTTGTAGTTATTTCTTTCGGATGTGAAAAGATGGATGATTGTGTTGAACTAAGTATTAAATTCACAACAAACACTTCTATTATAAATCAAAAGTTTAATTAATCCTTTATTTAAACGGGATCCTACACATATCAACTAGGTACTGCTACAATTCCTACTACTTTCTACAATCTAAGCAAATCTTTTTGTGTTTAAGGGCCTTGGTCTGACCTGCCAGTTTTTGTCAGCATCATCATATGAAGTTTTTTCATTAAAGATTTGAGTTTTACGAGTTCCATATTGTCCAAATTTGTGTTATAATTCATAATCAATCCAATTGTAGCCCCGATATCATTCTCCTATTTGTTTTTCCTCCTCCTCCTTTCTTCTTTCTTTTCATTCATAAACATAGTACGGTGTAGGATTTCTTCTTCAACTCTACTGACTCTATTCTTTTTTTTTATCCACATTGAACCTCTTGTTCTTAGTGGATGTTATTTTAAAATAAAATTTCTATATCACGAGGAGATCATATCTTGAATTAGAGGGATTTTTGTGCAGATTTAAGGTGAATTTAGTTGAGTTGTCAAAGAAAAATTCAAGTTTGAATATGAATAATTGAAATTGTCCAGCACGGCTTTATGAACAAGCAACTTGTATTCATGAATTCAAAGACATACTTGCATTCATGTAATTAGAAATAAAGAACGGCAGCAACGATGTTTTTAGATATCACAACTGTGGCGAGTGAAGAGGATGAAACCCAATGCACAAAACTCCCTTTTTTATATGTTTCTATACCCCTTTGATTTTGTTTTTCATGGAATCTAATGCTCTCTATCCATATTTGGAAAGCGAGTGTATATGAATGTTTATATCTGAATGAACTTCCTCCAATTGAATGTTTTTTATCTAAAAAATATTTATGTTTTATATCAAGGAATGTAGTGAATATTTATGTTGTAGCTAGATTCTATACATAATGTTTCTGGTTTGAGATCTGAATTTATGGTGATGGTTGAGTGATTTTTCTGGTATACTGAATATTTAAGTTTTAGCTTAGATTGTACACATAACATTTCTTGTTTGAGATCTGAATTTATGGTGATGGTTGAGTGATTTTTTTGGTGCTGATACCAAAGTTTCTCATATAAAAATATAAGTGATATAGTGATATATACATGATGCATATAGTCAAATTAAAAAAATTAAAATACAATGATTCAGAACGACAAACCCTAAAATCAATGTATTCAACAAGTTGAGAAAGTGTGGATACATCCTGGTTGAGCAAAAGATATAGTGTATCCAACTAAATTAAGTGAACTGAATGACCGGCTAACATTATTCAGCTGACGTAAAGCATGAACTATGAAACAAAATCATTAAAAGCTTTACAAATAGGTATGTAATGATAGCAAAATACTTAAATAAAATACGTTACTTTCTTGGGGAGTTTATCTAACTGACAACCATCACTAAGAGTTTCGTGATGATAAAACGTCTTAACCATGTTGCCAGAACCACCCTATACATTGCCGGGATATAGGAGGCAACTTAACTTTTGGATCCATCTAAAGCCCTTCTTGAGGCTGGTGAGGAGTCACCGGAATCACATTACGATCCTATCTACACCAGTGGCGCAGGTTATGGGGTTTAAGTTGTCTTTAACTCTTATCCAAATCGGTGCTCAATACTATTACCAAAATATATGTATTAATGCTTATATGATTATACTCATTAGATTGAGTTAGTACTAAAAAGGACATCTTTAAAGGATTACTAATCTTTAGACTGAAAATTCTTCTTAAAACTAAATATGCTCTTCTTAAAATAGGAATACTTTTCTCCATGCAAAAAATAATACATTTGGAACCATAAGTGATCTTCTCAAATGACACTTAAAATATACTTGGACATACATTGAATTTTGAAATCACTGTATGGAAATAATAGCACAAAGGCTTTCACAAGTTTCATCAACAAGGATTCATGTGATGATAAAGTCATTAACAACTCAAGAATCAATATGTATAAAGTATTATAGTCTCAATAGTTAAGAAATCAGAACTCAGAATAAGAAACACAAGCCAAATTCAGAATTCATGGAACTTTGGGTATAACCCTAGATTTATCTCTTTACTGACTGAATTTAGTTGTAGGGTGTGAGGACTGAATTAATCCAACACTATAAAAATATCCTTACATACCTGGAAGAACAAAGCTCTTGAAGAAACTTTAAGAAGATGCTTGAAACCCCTAGATTTCGATTCTTGGAGTTAAATAGGTTTGTAGAGTGAAGTTAATTGTGGATGGATCTATTAACAAGCACATAGGAAAGCTGGTTATTCTCAACATCCTGGAATTGTTTATTTAGATACTTTTGCACCTGTTGCAAGGATGGACACCATCAGAATTGTGATTTCATTGGCAGCACAAATAAAGTGGAAAATCTAGCATTAGATTTTAAATCGGCCTTCTTGAATAGGTTTGTAGAAATTTCTGTAGCTCAACTTGAAGGTTTTGTAGTTCAAGAAAGTGAAGGTAAGGTGAATAAGCTTCAACTAGGGTCATTTCATCCACGAACCTTGTTGGTAGTCTAGTTCGCAAGTAAATCGTTGTGTTTACTGCCTCTTCCAAAAAAGATTTTGGTAAATTTTTCTTTATAGAGCTCAATTGCTTCTTGTTCCTTATAGGCATAAGCTTTAGCATATCTGGGATGGACTATTCTTACTTCACTGACACAAGCAACACATGTACTTATATCTGACTCATTATCTATCATCGATTCTTAACTCATGTCACTGCTCTTATTTCTTTAGAATTTAGAACATTTTTTTAGAATTTAGAACATCATCACACACAATCAGTAAAACATTATTTTGTTTGATGATGTTTTAAATTTTGAAGAAATAAGAGAAAAAATTGATATGCATGAAGAACCGATAATAGGTACAGAGTTAGATATATGTACAGGTATTGCTTCAGTCAGTGCACCAAGAATATTTCATCCCAGATATACTAAAACTTCTTCTTGTAAGGATCAAGAAGCAACTGAGATCTCTAAAGAAAAAATTGCCATTGCCTCTTTTGGGAAGATGCGGTAAGCACATCGATGTACTTGCAAAATAGACTACCAACAAGCGATGTGGATGGAATAACACCAGTTAAATCTTGGAATGGCATAAGACATCTAAAGGTGTTTGGTTCATTCTGTTATACCCATGTACCAACTGTCAAACAGAGCAAGCTTGACAAAAAAGCTTAAAAAGGAATTTTGGTTGGCTATAACCCTATCTCTTAGGGCTATAGAACTTACAATATTGAATTTGGGAAATTTTCAAAAGTAGAGATGTGAATGTGGATGAAGATTCTATTTTTGATTTGAATATCTCTCAAGTCAGAGATGGATGTTGAACCGGTTTCAAAAGATTCAAATGAAGACTTGGAAGTAGAGAATGATGAATTTTTTTCTATTAGAGGTAGTAGACCTTTTGTAGTGACCCTTTTTAAAGAGACGTAACTTATACTTGCGACATTCAAAAGCGATTAACGAGGTCCTACTGATTATAATCTAGTAGAGGGATTAGATTCATAATGACCTCCGAAAAGTAATTTAAGCAAATAACCAACTAGCTTTTCATGTATATATATTATCCACACACTCAAGGATGAAATAACAAGAATATTACAAGCTTCCGAGTACCGAAATTAGCCTGCTCATGCTTCACACAAACATTCGAAACAAATAGTAAATTTAGTATATTACAAGACTTGGGTTTACACATCCCCAAAAGATAAAAACGTATAGCGATACTTATATTACAACCCATGGTGACATACAAAACATAGATCATGTACAAGTCCCAAGGTTTATACAAAATATATATGCCTACATGCAAATGTGATCTTCCTTAAAGCTTTCAAAATCTCCATCTTCAATGGCCAAATTCAAGCATCCTCTCGAACACTCCCTACGATAGAAACAACTATCGCTAAGCATTACCTTAGTGGTGTAAAAACTATAGGTTCTGTAGCCCTCAAATTCGCCAAGTTATCATTCTCAAGTAAAGGGCAACATAATTGAAAATAATAAATAAATCAAGTAAACAATATATAAAGAGTATCAAGTTCGATATTTAAAGATCCAAATGTCAAGAACGCTCATAGCACAGTTTTCCAAGAGATTCAACAACAAGGCTCGCCCAATATATACATCATGTCGTCACACCAAGCACAAACATGTATCAAGAAGGGTCAAACCCAATAATCAAGAGAACCAAGAACCATATTAAAAATGGCTTTCTAGTTCATACTTAAAATGGACAACTTTCATTCTTAAGACGCACTAAAAATCCAGAGTCAAGATGATAAATGATCTGAATCAAGAGGAATGCGAACAACGACAAAGTCACAGCCACAAGAAGGACAAGGTCCCAACAAGAGTGCCAAGCGACCAAACAATCTATACAAGTGGGCGAATTACACAAGCAGCTTTAATTTATTAAAGAATACCAATACGACAATGCAAAATGACAAGAGGTAAGCAAGGTACCAAAGTAAACTTTCAGATATACCAGCAGGTAAAAAGGGTACAAGTATAAGTTTATACACAAACCTCAGTTCTTTAGCACAAAAACAGTCCAACACGACTTCACGAGTTCAAATCGTAGACCAACCAGCGTATCAAAATCTTTAACTCGTACACAATGATATACAACCTTAAAAAATGAATTCAATAACTTATTTAATTTCTAGTAGCTCATTAATGATAGCGTAGCACAGGATTATCATCACAAGTAAGCCTAGCCTGTACAAATACGACTATACTCCCAAAATAGATATTCTGCCCAATAAACACACTTCATGTCGCAACTAAGATTTGAAACAGAAAACGGCCAAAATGGAATTTATATCCTTCATAACAGATGTAGGTACATCTCTTAAGCTTGCAAATAATCAATAATCACAGCAAAATACACTTTGTACAAAAAGATATAATCAAAACACTGACAGTTGAACGTACAGGATTTCTAATTCCAGAATGAACTTGTCATATGTTGAGTCCCTTATTTCGTATCCATAACAGCTAAATTAGAATTTTACATAAACACAAGAATTGTAGGTCTACGAATTATCTTTCCAAAACATATTTATTCACTGTAAACTAAGTTCTTTTGAATGAGATATGCATCAAATACCAAATACTACCCAGCTCAAAAGCAGATTTCGTCACTTACCAAAAGGAAGTGTGTGTGTGTCGGATTCCAGCCAAAAGGACTTAGTTTTTCTCTTGATTTTGAAGAACAACTTCTTAGACTTGAGGGAAAACGAATTCAATCAAAGGAGGTGTAAAGATATATAGCTACAAAAGTTATCCTTGTCGAATGGACAGATGTCAGTCTGCCCAAACAAATAGATGGCTGCCCAAAAAACATAATATATAACTATATTTATGTACTTTATACCCACACTTCCAATGTATATGTAAGTATAATTAGATAATTACGCAAATACCCCCATACAATACCTTAATTTATGATAACAATTTATGCTAAGCAAGTTTGCAAATCACAACATTTCAAGTTCCAAAAATGAGAATAAAACATATTCTAGTAATTACGAGATGATGTAACGACATGCGACTATTTGTTTAAGCATTAGTGGTGTTACACCTTTGGTAGAAATTTATGGAAGATGTAATCTTGTTATCCTGGAATGTTCAAAATTTGAAGATGCTAGTGGGATTGAAGAATGCAAGCGAGCGCACTGATTGAGAAGAACGAGGCATCGAAACTCATTGACAAACCAGAAACTAAGCCAGTTATTGGAGTGGAAACTCTTGCATTTAGATGTCAATTCTGCCTTCTTGAATGTTTTTTAGAAGAGGAGATTTATGTAGCTCAACTCGAAGGTTTTGTAGTTCAAGAAAGTGACGATGAGGTGTATAATCTTCAACTGGTGTCATTCCATCCATTGCCCTTTTTGGTAGTCTATTTTGCAAGTAAATCGATGTGTTTACCGCCTTTAGTCAAAAAGAGGTTGACAACTTTTTCTTCATGGAGATCGGTAGCTTCTTGTTCCTTATAAGGAGAAGTTTTAGCATATCTGGTATGAACTATTCTTGGTGCACTGACAAAAGCAACACCAGTACTTATATCTAACTCGATACCTACCATTATTTCTTCACGCATGTCAATTTCTGTTCTTATTTCTTCAAAATTTGAAACATCGTCACACAATATCCGCAAAACATGATTGTGTCTGATGATGTTCTAAATTCTAAAGAAGTAAGAGTAGAAATTGACACACATGAAGAATCAATGGTAGATATTGAGTCAGATATAAGTACATGTGTTTCTTCTATTAATGCACCAAAAATACTTCATCCCAGATATGATAAAACTTTTGTCTGTAAGGAACAAGAAGCCATAGAGCTCTATCAAAATAGTTACCAATTTCGTTTTGGGCAGAGGCGGTAAACACACTGATGTACTTGGAAAAGAGGTAACCAACAAGGGGCGTGGATGGAATGACACTAGTTTAAGCTTGGAATTCCATAAGACCATCAATAAGACAGCTGAGGTGTTTGGTTCATTGTGTATTACTTATGTACCAACTATCAAATGGAGTAACCTTGATTATAAAGTAGAAAAAAGTGTTTTTGGTTGGGTATAGCTCTATCTCTAAAGGCTATTGCATTTACAATATTGAATCACAGAAAGTTTTTATACGTAGAGACGTGAAGGTGGATGAAGAGTCCTATTGTGATTTCAATATCTCTCAAGTCTGAAGGATGGATATCGAACCTGCTTTAGAAGATTAAAATAAAGACTTGGAAGCAAAGAATGGTGAAGATTTTTATGTTAGAGGTACAAGAACTTTGGCAAAAAATTATGGAAGATGTAATCTTGTTATTGTGGAACCTTCAAACTTTCAAGATGCCAGTAGGATTAAGGAATAGAAGCGAGAATTGAAGGAGGAAATAGCCATGATTGACAAGAACGAGTTGTGGAAACTCATTGATAAACTTGAAACTAAGCAAGTTATTGGAGTTAAATAGGTTTACATAGTGAAGTTTCAAGTGGATGCATCAATCAACAGGAGCAAAGAGAATTTGGTTGTCAAAGTTTATTCTCAAAAGCCTGGTGTTGATTATTTAGATAGTTCTGCA
Organism: Solanum verrucosum; assembly: GCF_900185275.1. Classification (NCBI taxonomy): domain Eukaryota; kingdom Viridiplantae; phylum Streptophyta; class Magnoliopsida; order Solanales; family Solanaceae; genus Solanum; species Solanum verrucosum. The sequence goes on from NW_026020285.1 coordinate 471,206, forward strand.
CCTGTTGCAAGGATGGACGCCATCAGAATTTTAATTGCATTGGCAGCACAAATGAAGTGGAAAATTTATCATTTAGATGTTAAATCTGCCTTCCGGAATGGTTTTCTAGAAGAGGAGATTTATTGAGCTCAACCCGAAGGTTTTGTAGTTTAAGGAAGTGAAGGTAAGGTGTATAAGCTTCAACCGGTGTCATTCCACCCACGACTCTTGTTTGTAGTCTATTTTGCAAGTAAATCGATGTGTTTATCGCCTCGACCCAAAAAGACTTTGGCAGCATTTCCATAACAGAGCTTGGTTGCTTCTCGTTCCTTGCAGGCAGAAGTTTTAGCATATCTGGGATGAACTAGCCTTGGTGCACTGACAGAAGCAACACCTGTACATATATCTTTCTCAATACCTACCATTTATTCTTCACATGTGTCAATATCTGCTGTTATTTCTTCATAACTTAGAACATCATCACATAAAATCTGCAAAACCATGATTTTTTGTGATGACGTTCTAACTTCTAAAGAAATAAGAGCAAAATTGACACGCATGAAGAATCAATGGTAGCTATTGAGTCTGCTATAAGTACAAAGTGTTGCTTTTTTTAGTGCACCAAGAATAGTTTATTCCAGATAAACTAAAACTTCTGCATGGAAGGAATAAAAGAAACCGAGCTCTCTAAAGAAAAGTTGGCAAAGTCTTTTTTGGGCAGAGGCGATAAACACATAGATTAATTAGCAAAATAGACTTCTAACAAGGGCCGTGGGTTGAATGACATCATTTGAAGCTCGGAATTTCATAAAACCGTCAATAAGACATCTTAATGTTTTTGGTTCATTGTGTTATACTCATGTACCAGCTTTCAATCGGAGAAAGTTTTATGCCAAAATTGAAAAAGGAATTTTGGTATGTTATAGCTTATCTCTATGGGCTATAGAATTTATAATATTGAATCTGCGAAAGGTTTCATAAGTAGAGATGTGAAGGTAGATGAAGATTCTTATTGGGGTAGGAATATCTCTCATGTCAGAATGATGGATGTTGAACTGGCTTTAGAAGATTCAAATGAATTCTTGGAAGTAGAAGATTGATGATTTTTCTGTTAGAGGTACTAGACCTTGGTAGAAATTTATGGAATATGTAATCTTGTTATCCTGGAACGTTCATTGAAGAATTCAAGCGAGCGAAATAGCCATGATTTAGAAGAACGAGACATGGAAACTTGTTGAAAAACCTGAAACTAAGCAAGTTATTGGAGTTAAATGGATGTACCAAGTAAAGTTGAATGCGGATAGATCTATCAACAAGAGCAAAGCAAGGCTGGTCGTTAAACATTATTCTCAACTGCCTGGAGTTTATTATTTAGATATTTTTTTACCTGTTCCAGATATACTTGCAAAAAAGACTACAAATAAGGGTTGTGGATGGAATGACACCAGCTTAAGCTTATCCACCTTACCTTCACTTCCTTGAACTACAAAAGCTTCGGGTTGAGCTACACAAATCTCCTCTTTTAGAAAACCATTCAAGAAGGCAGATTTGATATCTAAACACCAGATGTTCCTGCCAGATGTAGCTCAACACGAAGGTTTTGTAGTTCAAGGAAGTGAAGGTAAGGTGTATAAGCTTTAAAAAGCTCTATATGGGTTGAAGCAGGCTCCAAGGGCTTGGTACAGCAGAATCGATGTTCAATTGGGCAACCAATGTTCCCGAAAAAGTGACAATGATGCTACACTTCTTAATGATGGAGCCAAATACTGTGATGCTTCTTTGGTTGCAAGTTGTCTTGGTAGCTTCAACACCTGATTTAATGTATGCTGCTAGTTTTATTTCAAGATTAATGCAAAGTCTCAGCGACATTCATTTTGCTGCTGCGAAATGAGTGCTTAGATACTTAGAAGGAACTCTGTAACTTGGAATATGGTTCAGACCTGTGGAAGAAGATGCTTTGCTTGGCATTGTTGATAGTCATTGGGGTGGAAATATTGATGACATGAAAAGCACTACTGGCTATGCATTTTCCTTGGATCTGGTGTGTTTTCATGGAATTCAAAGAAGATAGAAATAGTGGCGTAATCTACCACAGAGGCAGAGCATTTAGCAGCATCTACAGAAGCACATCAAGTTATTTGGTTAAGGAAAATTCTGAATAAAATTGCAAGTTGCAAATAAGATCAACTGTGATGACAAATCAGCAATTCTAATTGCAGAAAATCCAGTGTGGCATGGTAGAACAAATTAAAGAATATCTTTGTCATGTTTCATGCCATTACAGAAGCCGAGAAAAAAATAAGGAAATCAAGCTTGTTCATTGTTGTTACGAACATCAACTCGCTGATATTTTACCAAAGCTCTTCTATATTCAGATTCCAAACACTTTCGTGGGCAACTTGGAGTTTATAACAAACATTTCAAGGAGGAGTGTTGAAGTATTGAGATATTTATTGTTATTGTTTCTTTTATTTTTGAAATTTAGTTATTTAGTTGAAGTAGAATAGCAATTTATTTAGTACCCTAGTTGGAATAAAATAGGAGTCTTTCATATATTTATTTTCCATGGTGTGAATGAATAAAATAAGCTAAATATTTTGACTTGTGTATTCTTTTCTTTGCTCTGTAGTACTACAATTTTAATATTGCATCCAAATGAAAGGGAAAGTTGTAGGGAATGAGAAAGACAGAGACCATTTTTTCATTGTTTACTTGCAAGTCAAGATATATTCGTGCCGATGGTAATCGTGCGACTGGGTGACGGAGTGGTTCCATCGAGATGGCCAAAGAGGTTGTTGCCATACATAATACTGGATAATACGGCTTTCCAGGTGGAGAAGTTGTGACCACCACTTAGTTTAATGGGTAATTGGGATACGAGATTGAATTGAATGATAATATTGGTACCCATCGTTGTATCATCATTGACGACTCTGGGATTATTACCATTGTTGTTGCCATTGTGATTGGTCATTGTTGCTAATCTATGTGAGGACGAGAAAAAATAATTGGATAGTACTCGTTAGAGAATGAAGAGTGTCAGGCCCCGAGCTACCCCCAAGACGCGGACACGGGACCTAGGATCACAAGTGACCCCAAGCTAACCCTACTGGCATGACATGAGCATACTAATAATAATAATAACTGATGCGGAAGCTAAATCATGAAAATTAAAGTAATGGGGAATACCCATGTACTAAAACTGAATATATCAAATCTGAGAGTTTAATATAAAAGAAACATCAAACTCAAATACTAAGCTTAATCTAACTATGTCTGAAAATAGCGTCTAACTTACTAGAAATGCTGGGACATGCCCCAGCTAAGTCTAGCAAAACTGGAACAAAAAGACTAAAATACTGAAATGATAACATGACTATTGTCCTTGAATAATGAGGACTCACAACCGATACTGCTGAACTGGAGATCGGGACATATCTAAGCGTGATCTAGATGCTGAGAACCTGGACCTACATCACAAGAAGATGTAGCGCAGAGTATGCATCAATACTTGAAAGGTATTGAGCATGCATGATAAAGTAAAACTAAAATAAATATATAACTGAACAAGCAAAGCAAGAGCATAGTCTGAACATGATATAGGTACTGAATACTGAGCTAACTAAATGCAATGACCACTTTCTAACATGTTGATACTGAATACTGACTATACTCAAATGTGGTCAATGCAATGGAGTCTCACTGAACTATAGGAGCTACTAATAACCGATATTAAAACCACATAAACTAAATGTGGAGTCCGATGTATATGCCCATGGAGAGGACCCAATATACCCGGCCAAAGGTATAGAGGCATGCTGGAGTGATCACTACAATGATGCCCACAAAAGGGACTTACAACCTACGTGGCTCATAGTTCTAGGACTATATGGGTGACTAATCCTAGTCCAACTCGGTATTAAGCTACTCCCAATAGATTAAGTGATCAACACATTATGACTGAATTTTTGTGATATATTGGATAGCTCAAAATGATATGCAAACTGAGAATGCACATTAATAAATTGATAATGACACATTCAAAACTGAGGCATGTATATCTGAAATAACTGAAATATCTTGCCTAGCATGTGTAATTCAAGAACTAAAGAACTACACAGCTAGGGTTCTGAAATTATGCAATAAACTGAGTAATAACATAATAATCTGATTTGGATCATTCTAGCAACAAAAATCCCATCAATTCTAACATTCAAAAAACCCTAGGTTTAGATAATATGGAGGGAATCAAGGATCTGACTGAAATATAGGGACCTAATGGGCGAAAGGAACCCACTAGTGAAATCCCACACACCTGGTGACGAATTCCACGGAGAAATCTTTCGATTTTGGGGTTAGAACTGATGGAATCTTGTTGCATTCTTGAAATAGGGTTGGTCGACCGCTTTCCTCTTTTCACGTTCTAATTTCTAAGTTTTTGATGAAAGATCTGTCACGCCCCGAGTTACCCCCGAGACGCGGACACGGGACCTAGGACCACAAGTGATTCCAAGCTAACCCTGTTGGCATGATCATGAGCATACTAAAGAAAATAAACTGATGCGGAAGCTAAATTCATAATTAAATCTGAAAAGATGGGGAATACCCATATACTATAACTGAATATATGAAATCTGAGAGTTTAATACAAAAGAAATATCAAACTCAAAACACTAAGCTAAATCTAACTATGTTTGAAATAAGCCTCTAAACTGACTAGAAATGTTGGGACATGCCCCAACTAGATCTAGCAAAACTGAAACTAAAAGACTGAAATACTGAATAGAAACTCATGACTATTGTCCCCGAAGAATGAGGACTCACCAACTGATTCTGCTGAACTGAAGATCGAGAACCGATCTAAGCGTGATCTGGATACTGAGAACCTGAACCTACATCACGAGAAGATGTAGCGCACGTATGCGTCAGTACCTTCAAGTACTGAGCAGGCAGGATAGAGTAAAGCTGAAAGAACATATAACTGAACAAAGCAATAAAGCAATGAAATAATTTAAACATGATATAGATACTGAATATACTGAATACTGAGCCAACTGATGCAATGACCAAATTTATAACATGCTGAAACTGAATACTAACTGAACTGTAAATGTGGTCAATGCAATAGAGTCTGACTGAACTGTGGGAGCTACTAATAACCGACATAAAACCACATGAGCTAAATGTCGAGTCCGATGTATACGCCCCATCGAGAGGACCCAATATACCCTGCCAGAGGTATAGAGGCATGCTGGCGTGATCACTAAACTGATGTTGCCCACAGAGGGGACTTACACCTACGTGGCTCATAGTTTTGGGACTATATGGGTACGCTGAAACCCTAGTCCAACTCAGTATTATGCTACTCCCAATGAATTAAGTGGTTAACTAGTTATGACTGAATTTCTGTAAATACTGGATAGCTCGAAACTGAACATGCAAACTGAGAATGCAACAATTAATCTGATAATTATGCATTCATAAACTGAGGCATGTAAAACTGAATAACTGAAATATCTGACCTAGCATGTGTAATTCAAGAACTAAAGAAATACATAGCTAGGGTTCTGAAATTCATGCGATAAACTGAGCAATAACATGATAATCTGATTTGGAACATTTAAATAACTAATTCATGATGATCTGTTGAAATTCTAGAAACCCTAGGTCTGTTGATAATCATGGAATCAAGAAACTGACTGAATTCTAGGGACCTAATGGGCGAAAGGAACCCACTAGTGAAATCCCACATACCTGGTGACGAATTCCACGGAGAAATCTTTCAATTTTGGGGCTGGAACTGATGGAACCTTACTGCGTTCTTGAACTAGGGTTCTTGACCTTTTTCTCCCTTCTTGCTTCTAATTTTCTAAGTTTTGATTAATGAATTTGACTTAGGTAAGTTCTAGTTATGTTTCTAGGCTTAAACTAATTAAAACCTCATGATTTAGGGTCTAAACGACGTATCTTAGGGGTTAAACAAAATAGGAAAAGACCAAAAGACCCCTGAATTAACTACTGTCGGAGTGATCTACGGATTGGACCTACGGGCCGTAGGTCAATCTACGGTCCGTAGATTGCGTCGTAAGTCAAGCCTGTTCGACAGGCATTCACTAAAACGACCATAACTTTTTACTCGGAGATCAGAATTTAGCAAACTCGGTGGCGTTGGAAAGCTAATTCAATTATCTATCTAACCATAGGTCATACAACACATAATTAATTTTGTGCTAAAAGTTATGACCATCTGAAGTTGACCCATCAGAATTTTCAGCTACTGGCTGCTAACCTTCGATCTACGGTCAGACCTACGGACCGTGGATCGAATGACGGTCCGTGCTGGTCAACCGTAGTTCGGGACTGAAGCTGGGCTTTTGGGGCATCGATCCATGGACACGAACTACGATCCGTGACCTGACTTACGGACCGTAAGTCCGGCCGTGGGTCAACACTTAGCCAAATTTTCTGACTGAGTTCTGGGGAAGTTTTCTGTCACGAACCACGGACCTGCAGGACGGACCGTGAGTCCATCTACGGTCTGTGGATGGTGTCCGTGAGTGCCACCTGTAACACCAGAAATTTGAAATCTCCATTTTCGGATACGGGGTGTTACAAGATTGAACTTGGGTAAGCTCTAGTTACGTTTCTAGGCTAAAACTAATCAAAACCACATAGTTTAGGGTTAAAATGACATAGTTTAGGGGGTCAAGTGAAATAGGAAAAGACCGAAAGACCCCTGACTTAAAGCTGCAGATGGGCTGACCACGACACCCTTCACAGATCGTGAATGGGACCACAGACCGTGAAGGCCCTCGTGGTCTTCACTTGGTCCAGTGGTTCTGAAGGGTAGGTCCACGAGACACTACCATGGCCCATGTGGAGGACCACAGACCGTGAAGGTCCAGTGGTCCTCACTTGGTTTGAGGTATGGAGGCTCAGGGCTAGGGGTTTACTGGTTGGTCTTTATGGACCCTTCCACGGGCGGTGTGAAGGACCACAGACTGTAAAGTTCCTCGTGGTCCTCACTTAAGGCTTGAGGGTCTGAAGGCTATTCTAGTGAAGCTACTACCTAACTCTTCACGGACGAAACCATAATCCTTTGTCAAGACCACGACCTGTGGTCTGATGTTAGGATCACGGGTAGTTCAACGGACCGTGGACCCTATCACGGTCCGTGAACCCTACCGTGGTTCACTGGTTCAGGTAACTTCTGAATTTTTTTCTGGGTCTGGTTTACGAGGTGTTACAAAGAGCCCTAATACCATATAAAGATTGAATGTGTTGGAAGAGTATATTTATTAATGAAGGAATCAAGGTATTAAATAGAGTTACAAGGGAAATAATAAGACTCCTAAAAGAACTGAACTAAAGTAAGCTAAATAAACAATAATTGTTGAACTAGTAACACAATCCTCATACAACTAAACTACGAACAGATGTCCTAAAAACAAATTTTCTAATACGCCCCCTCAAGTTAGGCGATGAGTCACCAAGCCTAACTTGAACAAATTAGCACAAAAGTTGCTTTAGGAAGTGCCTTTGATCCAGAGGGTGTTTTAAGGATCCGAGGGGGGGGGGGGGTTATATTTATATTCCTAGAGTTATAGATTTGGTTTGGTTTATTATGTAGGAGTCCCATTGTTTTAGATACTCTTTTCATCCCGGTACGATGAAGATGTATTATGATCTGGCACAACACTACTAGTGGTGTGGGAGTAAGAGGGACATTGCGACATTTGCGACTAGATGCTTGCATTGTCAGCTGGTGAAGTGACCAATACATGAAAGGTGGTTTGACCCAACAGTTACCCATTCTCGAATGGAAGTGGGAGCCGATAGCTATGGACTTTATGGTAGTCTTTATGTGTAGTTTTCAGAGATTTGATGCTATTTGGTTCATTGTAGATCAACTGACCAAGTCTGCTCACTTTTTGTCAGTTCAGGCTACTTATAGTTATGGAGATTAGCTCAGATTTCTCCTTGAGAGATTTTTCGTTTGCATGGGTGCCGATATCTATCATTTTAAATCATGGCACTCAGTTCAATTTATGTTTTTGGAGGTCTTTTTAGAGGCAATTGAGTACTAGAATTGAGCTTAACACAACTTTCCATCCAAAGACTAAAGGTTAGTTTAAGAGGACTATTCAGGTCTTGAAGCACATGCTTTGGGTCTGTGTTATTGATTGCAGAGGTTGGGACCAGTTCTTGGCTTCGGAGGAATTCACGTATAATAACAACTACCATTTGAGTATTCAGATGGATCGATTTTAAGAGTTTAATGGTAGGAGATGTCGATATTTGGAAGGCTGGTCTGATGCTTTTGTAGTTAGGCCATGGGGCACCGACTTGTTGCATCAATTTATGGGTAGTATTCATGTGATCCAGAAGCAACTCTACCCTACCCAAAGTCAAAAGAAGAGTTATGTTGATCAGAGAGTTCATTGGCGACCAAGTATTTCTACAAGTGTTGTCCATGAAGGGTGTGATGAGATTTGGGAGGAAGGGCAAGCTTATACCTAGGTTTATTGGCCCTCTTATGATTCTGAGATGGATTGGAGAGATTTCTTATGAGTTATCCTTACCCCATCTCTTTCAGGTGTTAACCTTGTGTTTTATATTTTTATGTTAACATGGTATGTTCATGATGAGTTTCACATGCTTTAGTGGGATCATATTCAGCTTGATGAGTCCTTGGCATTTTAAGAGGATCATGTGGCTATTATAGAGAGGAAGTTAGGAAGTTTTGGTTTAAGGAGATCCCATCGGTGAAGGTTCAGTGAAGGCATTATCCGGTCGAGAAGGCTACATAGGAGGTCGAGCTGACATGTGGACTGATATTCTAATCTTTTCGAGCCTTCAAGTACTTTCTTCTCTTTTACTTTTGAGGAGGAAATATTAGTAGTGGATGTTGTAATGACACTCATGGTAATTTGCATGTTTTTGCGTGAATTTTTTCTTTTTGCCCCTTCCCATAACTTTTGTGTAGTGTTTGTGGTGTGTTGGGATGGGTTGCACACTTTTCGAGGTGAGAGTGAGAGAATTGTGTGAGTTTTTCCCTTTTGGTAGTTTTTAAGTTGAAAGAGTTAAGTTTGGTAAACATTTAGAGAATCTGATGCCGTATGATATTTTCGTGATTTCAATTAGTTCCAAAAGGTCCATTTTGGGCTAGTAGCAGGTTTGGTTGGGGTCTTGGGGCCTTCAGCATAAGTTTGAGCTATTAGGCAAGATGATTTTGAAAGTTTGGCTAATATTTGACTTCGGTGAACATTCTTGATATATGTTCTTGAATGAGACTTCGATTTGAATGGTTAGCTTCAGTATTCAGAGTTTAGTCTAGAACGAACTTTCGTTCGGATCCCAAGGTGCTCGAGTTGATTTTGTGATGATTTTGCATTCTTCTTGTTTGGTTACTTTGTGTAAGTGTTGACTTGGCTAAATATTTTAATGAGACGACCTCCATTGGTTGTTTCGTCAATTTTGTTGAGTCTGAAATATCAATTTTTTTGGATAGCTTAGTTTGTTTGTGTTCAAGGGGTTCTACACAAATCTTGAGCCCCCACCAGTGCATTTCTTACCCTTAAAGTGCAGTTGATGTAGTCTTTGCTAGTGCATCGTGCACTATACTCCGCTTTCACGAACCAGGTCCCCCGTACGCGTAGACCAAAATTATTGGCAGTTCTAAATATATTAGCCCCATTTTAGCTTATATTTTCAGCAACTACTCTTGAATCCTTCTTTGCAAGCACTAAAAAAATATAGAATCTCTAAATTCTATTAGGCTTGCTAAGATACTCGTTTTTAATCAACTTCAAAGAAACTTGAGTATTTGAATTTGTTCTTACGATTTCATTACAATAATTCCAAAATAACTTGAATTGATCAAAGATATGTCCATCGATTATTCGAAACACCTCATTTTCCCTTCTATATTTAGATAATGGCACACATGCTCTTAACTGAATACTAACATGATTTCTAAATTTGGAGATCTTTCAATTCCTGTTTGATTTTTAGTCATCAAGATATCCTCTAGCTATGAACAAAGATGTGATGATTTTATTAATGTGGTTTCAATTTTTACAGTTGTGGGTGAGATTATATGTCTGTACTTGAAAAACACTATCTTTGTACATTTTAGAATCCATAATATCTCTGTCACAATCTGAATTTATAGGACAAACTGCTTGGATCATTTACTTATCATTCTTGCGCCATTTTATATATCTTCCTTGATTGACTTCTTGAGTTTTCACAACATTCTTGAACTCATTTACTTATTTTTCTTTGGATTGAACTCAAGAAAGTTCTTACTATCTGAGTTAGATTACTTTTTAAGTTCTTGAAAGCTTTAGAGTCAACAGACACTACATCAAAAATGATCTTTAGCGGCAACTAATTAGCAATTGCCCCTAAATATTTATTTTTAGCGGCAATTAGCCCTCTTTGTATATGTCCCTAAAGGCTTTAACGACATTGGAGCTAATGGCACTTAACATATGCCGGTAAAGACTTTAGCACTCTTTGTTAATGTGTCTATTTATTACCGTTAAAAGTTGTTTTTTTTTGTAGTGAGAATCAAAATCTCCTTCTTTACGTGCCATCTATTTTCACACTTCATCGCTAACTTCATATCCAGGTGCTCCAATTTCACTCCTTCGTAAAATATCATGTTCTTATGACAAATCATTGTCCAAGTCTTCAAAATTGCCACCACTTGAAGAATATTCAGTCCTTTCCTCTTTATTCGTACCTCTAGCAAATTATTGATGTTCATTTGAACTATTTCAATTGTCCTTGATTGAAGGTTTTCCTAACATCCATTCCAATATAAGAGAAAGGTTCAACGTAAACCTCGATTACTCTATATCCATGGATGTTCTTGGATACTAAATAAGCATCTAAAGCAGTTGAAAAAAAGCCTCATACTTGTGCCTAAATGTGACTAAATCATTAGCTTCTCCAATATCCCAGCCATAATCTTGAATTATGATAACTTTATTTCTAAAGCATCAACATAATCAATAAATTATATGACCTCAATATAATGTCTTAAATGTTGGTGCTTCATAACACCATTGTGGATTACTTTGATGTTGGTTTTAAGGCATCATGTATAGAATTTGTGGAAGAATTAAAAAAGAAGAAGAATTGATTATTATCTTTTTTACAACATAGCTTCCCAGAATTGAAGACTCGAACTCTAAACACACTCACAAAAGAGAGGAGTTGTACCACCTTATGTTCGTAAATCATTATCCTGAGCTTTCAACATTGTGTAAATTGATGATATTTTATCTAGTTTTCTTAGTATGGTGGCAATGGGGAGAAATCACCCCCGAATGGGCTTTGCAGTATGCAATCCAGATTTAGTCAGAGCTCTAATGTGGGCTCCAGACACTGGGTGGGAAACCAAAAAATAAAACAATGGGGAGAAAAGAAGTCAGGAAATAGAAAAGATTTTAGCAGGAAATGAAACCGACAATGTTCCTCACGTTTTCTGTAGAAACATAGACAAAGATCAAACTTAATCATGTTTTTAATACTTAATGATTAAAATCGACTATGGAGACTAGTTCGATAAGATTAAAGTCTCTTAGAATGTGTGTAAACATAAGTGATTGTGTGAGTAAAAGATGAGACTGATGAGATACAGAGGCTATTGCATAAATAGTTTCATTTCTATCTCATTTTGAATCTCCAACAGAGTTGAATTTCCGTCAGCAGTAAATCTAAAATCTCTTTTTTCTAGATTCATCGTTTTCAAATTGTTTTGAAATAAAATCAATCAAATCATTATATGTAGTGTAATCCTTGAGAAGAATATCATCAATTTTATAACCATCGTATATAATTTCAAAAATCAAGTTTCAGAATGTCTCAACCACACAGTGATATGTCATTGCCAATCTCAGATATAGTGTCACGCCCCGAGCCTACACCCTGGGCGGGACCGGCACCCGGAGACCATTTCTAGCCCCAAGCGAACCCTTGGCCTGGCTTTCTTAACTCAGCGGAAACCTCAACAGAATAACTCAATGCAATGCAATATTACAAAACAACTTAACTTATAAAATATGGCCATAAAGGCAACTCGAATCTCAAAATAGAATATTTACATATATATATAGATGAGAGACTCAAAACTAACTGACTGACTGTCTGTCTATGAAGCCTCTAAAATACTGAGATGGATGTTGGGACAGACCCCACAACATCCTAATAAAACAAAAACTAAGAACACAAAATAATTGAGTCCTCCGGAATGCAAGGAGGCTCACCACTGACTCTGGAGTGCTCAGCTGGATCAACGACGTGCAGGATGCTGATCCGGGGTACCTGAATCTGCATCATCAAACGATGCAGGCCAACTGGCATCAGTACATGGAATGTACGAGTATGCAAGCTGGAAAGCTAAGCAACAAAGGCTAGAAGGAAAACTGGAAGAAACTGAATAGCTTACCTGGCTCAACTTAACTCAACCTGACTGACTTCTTTCAATATAAGGCAATTTAAAACAAGTGCGATATAAAGAAAGATTGCTTAAAACATGCTATGAACTCTGTGTGTATACAAGGATACAATAAGCCTGAAATGTGTATAAAAATACAATGAACTGATGTATATAAAAAAATACAATAATCTCTGTGTATGAAAAATACAATAACTGCTGTGGGAGTTTCTCTAACCGACAACCATCACATAAGAGCTATAGTGATGATACAGCGATCGACCTCACGCTGCCAGAGCATCTTATACCCGGCCAAAGGTATAAGACCTGAACTGCCTAATGGATCCACTAGTCTAATCTGAAAAGGATTCATCTAAAAAGTATGATCCTTTTCTACCCATGGTGGCTAACATGGTTCTATGGGGGCTGTGGGTTCTTTGAACGCTCCCCCAATTCGGTGCTCGATACTACTCCCAAAAATGTACTGGCTCTTATGTTTTTAAAACATATTTCTTCCTGCTGATATGAGATAATTACTCAAAAACTAGCCCGAAGGCTTTTTGGAAATCTCAGTTTCCAACCTTGTTTAAATGTAAAAACATTTCTTTAAAACTTCTTTGGGAATACATAGTTCCCTAATAACTTTGAGAAAAGAACTCAACTTTAAACTCTTTACTTTACTTGAACTCTTGGCTTGATGTGAAACTCTTAACTTAACATGAAACTCTTAACTTTTGACTTGACTTGAAACTCAATACTTAACTTGGAACTTGAGCCTTAGAATGAAGTTAAAACGCTCAATGAAGACTCTTGGAAAACCTTAAAGACTTGCTTTGACTTACTTACTTCTAAGCTTGACTTCACTTGACTTGGAAACTAACTTCACTTGAATTGGAAACTAACTTCACTTGACTTGGAAACTAACTTCACTTGACTTGTAGTTTTACTTGACTTTTGGAAGTACCTTGGAGTGTTGGAAACAACTAGGAAACATAGGTATAATACCTAGGAACATGTATAAAAAAAGAAATGGTGAATGAAAGGGAAGGATTGGTGTCCTTGGCACTAGGAGAGGTGCAACAGCCCAGCCCCTTTTTCCCCAAAAATCCGACTTTTTCCCCTTGTTTCTTTCCAATTCTAAACCCTCTCAACCTCAAGGTTTCAGCAGCAACACTTAGAATCATAAAGACCCTTATTATACAATAGATTCAACTCAAAAATCACAGCCAGAAATCTGTACTAAATCAGCAAGAACTTCAACACAACACCACTACAACTTCAACAACCAATAAATCTTCTCTTGGAATTAAAAACGAGTTGGTGTGTGGGGGTATGAACCAACCAACACTAAGGATCATAAAATCCCTCAATATACAATAGGTCACAACTCAAATACACAGCCCAATCCTGTCCCACAACCAACAATAACTTCAACAACACAACTAACAACATCAACAACAACTAACAACTTCAACAACTTCAACAACAAATCCAATCTCTTCTCAAATCATAAAAACGAGCTTGGTATGTGGGGGGAAAGGATAAACCCACACTAAAGACTCACATACCTTGATAGGGATCACCCCCGACGAAAATCCACAATGATCTTGACAAATCTTGTTGATCTCCTCTTTCTTCTCTTCTTCTTCTCCTTCTTCTCTTCTTCTTCTCTTGAACCCTAACTCTTTCTCTTTCAAAATGGGACAAAATGATCCAAATATCAGCCTAATACAACAATATAAGCTCAAAAGAAATTATTTGTGAAAAGACCAAAATGCCCTTAAATTTCCGGAACGGAATCCCTGCCAACTGCCCAACTTTCAAAGATCATAACTCGCTCATACGAACTCGGAATCGAGCAAACTCAGTGGCGTTGGAAAGATCGTTCCACAAGATTCGAAACCATAACTGGAACTACTCCTAAATCATCCTGATCTAGGAGTTATGACTACTCAAAGTTGGCCAAAAACTCACTGATTTCCACACTTAGCCAAATTTTCCAGATTTTAAATTTTTCCAAAAATGACTATTTCCAAATTTCAAGCTTCTTCATATTCATTTTTAAATTGTCGGATGTTACAATATCTCCCCCTTGGGAACATTCGTCCTCGAATGAGGTAACTCTTACAAAGCTAAGGGTGTAACATCAACTCAACACCCAACAAACAACCATGCAAACACAACAACAATAACGACATGCTCATTATAATTTATAGAGCACTAAGAAGGAAATTAATACCTTAATCTGCGGATTCAAAGAGATATGAATATCTCTTCTTCATGTCTTCTTCGGCTTCCCAAGTTGCTTCCTCAACAAATTGGTTCCTCCATAGGACCTTAACTGAGGCTACATCTTTCGTTCTCAACCTACGAACTTGACGATCCAAAATTTGAACAGGAATCTCCTCATAAGATAAGTTATCCTTGATCTTGATACTTTCAGTCGGTAGGATCAATGAAGGATCGCCTATGCACTTCTTCAACATGGAGATGTGAAATACCGGATGAACCGCTGCTAGTTCCTGTGGTAACTCCAACTCATAAGCAACATTGCCAATCCTCTTGGCTATGCGGTAAGGTCCAATATACCGGGGACTAAGTTTCCCCTTCTTACCAAACCTCATAACGCCTTTCATGGGTGAAACCTTCAAATATACCCAATCGTCTATTTCAAATTCTAACGCCCTTCTCCTAACATCGGTGTAGGATTTCTGACGACTCTGTGCCGTTTTCAACCTCTCTTGAATCACTTTCACCTTCTTCATAGCTTGGTGAACTAAATCTGGTCCTATCAACTGTGCTTCACCAACTTCAAACCATCCAATAGGAGATCTACATCTTCTCCCATAAAGAGCTTCATATGGAGCCATCTGGATGCTAGAGTGATAACTGTTGTTGTAGGCAAACTCAATGAGAGGTAGGTGATCATCCCAACTCCCTTTGAAATCGATCACACAAGCCCTCAACATATCCTTTAAGGTATGAATAGTGCGCTCTGCTTGCCCATCCGTCTGAGGGTGAAAGGCAGTACTTAAGTTCACCTTTGAACCCAAGCCCTTCTGAAAAGATTTCCAGAACTGTGCAGTAAACTGTGCACCTCTATCTGAAATAATGGAGATTGGGACTCCATGAAGTCTCACTATCTCTTGAACATACAACTTGGCATAATCTTCTGCTGTATTGGTAGTCTTTACCGGTAGAAAATGAGCTGACTTTGTCATTCTGTCGACAATCACCCAAATAGAATCATGTTGTCTGCGAGACCTTGGCAACCCTGTGATGAAATCCATATTGATCATCTCCCACTTCCACTCTGGAAGTTCTATCCTCTGAGCCAAACCACCGGGCCTTTGGTGTTCAACTTTCACTTGTTGGCAATTTGGACACTTAGCAACAAACTCAGCAATGCCCTTCTTCATGCCATTCCACCAATAAACTTCACGCAAATCACGATACATCTTGGTGGAACCCGGATGAATAGAATATCTGGAGCTGTGAGCTTCATCCATAATCTTCTCTTGGAGTCCATCTACCATAGGTACGCACAATCTACCTTGAAATCTCAAAACACCATCTCCCCCTTGTTCAAAAGCTAATACTCTTTGCTTTTGAACATTTTCCTTCAACTCGAGCAAAATGGGATCTTGATCTTGCTTCTCTTTCACTTCTGACATTAATGATGACTCGGCCCTGCTCGTCACCGCTATTCCTCCTTCTATGGAATCTGTAAATCTGACTCCCAGGCATGCCAGTCTGTGCACATCTTTTGCTAACTCTTTCCTTCCTTCTTCAATATGGGCGGTGCTACCCATAGACAACCTGCTCAAAGAATCAGCAACAACATTAGCCTTACCTGGGTGGTAAAGAATACTCAGGTCATAATCCTTGAGTAACTCTAACCACCTCCTCTGTCTGAGATTAAGCTCTTTCTGAGTAAGCACATATTGAAGGCTCTTGTGATCAGTGAATATGTCGACATGCACACCATACAAGTAATGACGTCATATCTTCAAAGCAAATACTACAGCAGCTAGCTCTAAGTCATGGGTTGGGTAGTTCTTCTCATGAACCTTTAACTGTCTGGAGGCATAAGCTATAACCTTGCCATTCTGCATTAAGACACAACCCAAACCAACTCTAGATGCATCACAATACACCACAAAACCTTGAGTACCTTCTGGTAGCGTCAAAACTGGAGCTGTAGTCAATCTCTTTTTCAATTCTTGAAAGCTTTTCTCACAAGCTTCAGACCATTGAAATTTCACTGTCTTCTGAGTCAACTTTGTCAAAGGAGATGCAATAGTCGAGAACCCTTCAACAAACCTTCTATAATAGCCAGCTAATCCCAAGAAACTCCTAATTTCAGTTGGAGATGTGGGTCTAGGCCAATTCTGCACTGCCTCAATTTTCCGAGTATCAACTTTAATTCCATCACCGGACACAATGTGGCCTAGGAATGCCACAGACTTAAGCCAAAACTCACACTTAGAGAACTTAGCATACAACTCTTTGTCTTTCAAAGTCTGAAGAACTGTTCTGAGATGACTAGCATGATCTTCTTCATTCCTTGAATAGACTAGTATATCATCAATAAAGACAATAACAAACATATCTAAATAAGGTTTGAAGACTCTATTCATCAAATCCATGAAAGCTGCAGGCGCATTAGTCAAACCAAAGGACATGACCAAAAACTCATAATGACCATACCTGGTTCTGAAAGCTGTCTTTGGGATATCACTTTCCTTTACCCTTAACTGATGATAGCCGGATCGGAGGTCAATCTTTGAAAAACAAGTGGCACCCTGAAGCTGATCGAAAAGATCATCAATCCTCGGAAGAGGGTACTTGTTCTTGATGGTAACCTTGTTCAACTGGCGGTAATCTATACACATTCTAAGGGAACCATCTTTCTTCTTCACAAACAAAACCGGAGCACTCCAAGGTGAGACACTCGGTCGAATGAAACCCTTTTCTAGGAGATCTTTCAACTGCTCTTTCAACTCTTTCAACTCTGCTGGTGCCATTCTATATGGCGGAATAGAGATAGGACGAGTATCTGGAATGAGATCTATGCCGAAATCTATCTCTCTCTCAGGAGGAATTCCGGGTAGATCATCAGGAAACACTTCTGGAAACTCTCTTACTATAGGAACTGACTGGAAATGAGGTATCTCAACACTAGAATCATTAACTCGGACTAAGTGATAGATACAACCCTTCGAAACTAACTTTCTTGCCTTAAGGTACGAAATAAAACGACCCTTAGGCACTGCTGAACTGCTACTCCACTCTATGACTGGCTCATTCGGAAACTGAAACTTGACTGCTCGAGTTCTACAATCTATCGATGCATAACAAGCATGAAGCCAATCCATACCTAGAATGACATCAAAATCTACCATGTCTAACTCAACCAAATCAACCATGGTGCTCTTGTGATTGATAGAAACAGGACAATCACGATAAACTCTTTCCGCTAGAATAGACTCCCCAATAGGTGTAGAAACACAAAAGGGTTCACAAAGTCTTTCAGGAAGAACCTCAAACTGATTTGCAACATAAGGAGTTACAAAAGATAAACTCGTTCCTGGGTCTAGCAAAGCATACACATCAAAAGCAAAGACTTTGATCATACCAGTGACAACATTCGGAGAATTCTCTTGCTCATGGCGACTGGTGATAGCATAAAGGCGGTTTGCTCCTCCACCTACACTAGAAGTAGCTCCTCTAGGTGCCGTCCTGTCTGGTGGAACAACTGAAGAAGACTGTGCTTTATTGCTTCCATTACCCTGCCTATTCTTTGGACACTCTCGCATGAAATGTCCATTCTGACCACACCTGAAACAACCAATGGAGCCATCTCGACAAATACCTGAGTGGTTCCTACCACATTTGGCGCAAACAGGAGGCTTACTACTCCCTTGCGCCACACTACCCGAAGATTGTGCTGGTCTAGCCCTGAAGTCCTTCGAATTCTGAACATTAAATTCACCTCTGTATCTGGGTGCAGGTGCTCTAGCAAATGATGGAGCAGGTCCCTTTTGCCTCTGCTGAAAGGAGGAACGGTTTGAATTACCTCTCTGCTGCCCGGACTCGTTCCCGATCTTAGCTCTCTTATTTCTGAACTCTTCTCTATCCCTCAGCTTCTCTTCCTCAACCTGCTGCACATAAACCATCAACCTTGATATGTCCATGTCCCCGATAAGCATTGCAGCCCTACCTTCCTTGCTCGACAACCGAGACAACCCAGCAACAAACAAGCTCATTCTATTCCTCATGTCCGCAACCATCTCCGGAGCATAGCGGGATAATTGTGTGAACTTCAAACTGTACTCATGAACACTCAAGGACTCCTGCTTAAGTGTGAGAACTCACGTACCTTGGCCTCTCTCAATTCTCGAGGAAAGAAATGCCCCAAGAAAGCTTCCTCAAAATCGGCCCAACTTGTAGGTGGTGCATTCTCAGCTCTGCCCCCTTTCCACTGGTCGAACCAAGTTCTAGCAACATCCTTCAATTGATAAGCAGCTAGTTCAACCCGCTCAATATCTGTCACATGCATCACATCAAAAATCTTCTTCAACTCCTCAATGAAATCCTCTGGATCCTCAGTAGTGCTCAAACCCATGAAACTCGGAGGATTCATCCCCAAGAACTCACGAATCCTTGAAGTGTCAGCTCCTTCATGTCGAGCTCCTCTTTGCTGACCAATCTGATTTGCTACAGCTTGACTCAACATTCTAATTGCCTCTCTGAACTCGGCATTAGAAACTTCCCCTTGATCTTGCACTCCCGGTGCATAGGGTAACTCTTGCTCATCAACATAACGTCTAGGAAGACGCCCTCTACCAACTCTTCGTGGAGGCATGACTATCTGAAACACGCGCAAGCATGGATTAGAAAGAAACTTTTTAGAGATCAACTCTAACGCATGAAATGAGTGTGAAAGAAATGAGAAATCTTCCTAAATGTTGCAGCCTCCCAATTATAGATGTGGCGCGCTTCACACCGATAACTAGGACTCTACAGACACGGCTTCATAGACTCCCTAGGACTCCTGAACCTGTGCTCTGATACCAAGTTTGTCACGCCCCGAGCCTACACCCTGGGCGGGACCGGCACCCGGAGACCATTTCTAGCCCCAAGCGAACCCTTGGCCTGGCTTTCTTAACTCAGCGGAAACCTCAACAGAATAACTCAATGCAATGCAATATTACAAAACAACTTAACTTATAAAATATGGCCATAAAGGCAACTCGAATCTCAAAATAGAATATTTACATATATATATAGATGAGAGACTCAAAACTAACTGACTGACTGTCTGTCTATGAAGCCTCTAAAATACTGAGATGGATGTTGGGACAGACCCCGCAACATCCTAATAAAACAAAAACTAAGAACACAAAATAATTGAGTCCTCCGGAATGCAAGGAGGCTCACCACTGACTCTGGAGTGCTCAGCTGGATCAACGACGTGCAGGATGCTGATCCGGGGTACCTGAATCTGCATCATCAAACGATGCAGGCCAACTGGCATCAGTACATGGAATGTACGAGTATGCAAGCTGGAAAACTAAGCAACAAAGGCTAGAAGGAAAACTGGAAGAAACTGAATAGCTTACCTGGCTCAACTTAACTCAACCTGACTGACTTCTTTCAATATAAGGCAATTTAAAACAAGTGCGATATAAAGAAAGATTGCTTAAAACATGCTATGAACTCTGTGTGTATACAAGGATACAATAAGCCTGAAATGGTATAAAAATACAATGAACTGATGTATATAAAAAATACAATAATCTCTGTGTATGAAAAATACAATAACTGCTGTGGGAGTTTCTCTAACCGACAACCATCACATAAGAGCTATAGTGATGATACAGCGATCGACCTCACGCTGCCAGAGCATCTTATACCCGGCCAAAGGTATAAGACCTTGAACGGCTTGTGGAGT